>NC_134278.1:75498021-75798462 GCF_949628215.1 Phalacrocorax aristotelis | reverse complement strand
ATCTGCTTATTTTTGCAGGACTTCTGATAATTTTAATATACAGTCCTGCAGAACCGGCCAATGTGATAAAAAACTGGGTAGATGAGTATTACAGGAAAGCGACGGAAGAGGCTGTCAGATGCACACAGCAAGATCATTTTTAAAAAGTCTAGCTCCTGAGGCATAATGTCAAATGTGCCCTAAATGTCTTAGCTGCAGCTCAGGTTTTTTCCATTCTGCCATTCTGCTGATGCAGGGAAAGGCAATTGCATTACCTTCCTTGACTTACGGTGGTAGTAATTACATATATGATGTTATTAGATTCTTGACATCCTGCATTATGGCAGTTATGATTGACTTATTGATGAAGTCATTAATTCAGTCCAGAGGACAGAGTTTAAATATTGACTTTTTAAGATTTTCACATATAGGCTTGACAAGCTGAAAAATGTCTTAATGTCTAATTTACAGTTCTTTGAAATTACCAGCTTTTCCAGATTTATTAGTTTCAACTGTTATTAGGAAATAAAAGTCAATTAGCACTTCCAGTATACACCATGAAAAGATATTTCCCAAAGGTGTAAATGTGTTACTTGGTAAAATTGTGAGCCACTTACATCCTGTCAGTACCCAGGATGTGAAAGCTTTGGATACATCTAAATAATAATGAGAAAATCAGTTTACACTTCACATACTGCAATGTCAATAAACAAAACTTCCCAATGTCCTTTGTAAAGCTGTGAGGTATGCTGGACTGTCATTCCCATTAACAGATGGATGACTTAAAACACTGTGAAACTTTTACATGTACCTGTTGAGTCGATGAAAGGAGTGACTTTCAATGGATACGTTAGTATTTTTTAACCTCCTTAAAGTGAGATATTTATGCCCCAGAGAGGAGAAAAAACCCTATTTTACTGAGATTCCTAACCAGGCCAGGGAGGGTTGCTTGTTGGCAATTAACCGTCTAACCAACTCATCCTTCTGTTGTGGCTTCATATGTTAGAGGACACGCATGTGCTTTCAGCCTGGTTCCTGCTTTCATGCAGTTTTGTCCCCATTCCCTCCTTTGGTCCTTTGGCATTATTTTTATATCGAATGGGAAGAGATCAGCTTTTCAGGATAAGTCCTTTAGAAAGGGACAGCAACCTAACAGCTTCCTGTCTTTGCTTTTAACTCTTTGCTTTAATGTTTGGAAAGGTGTTTGCTCTTCTGAAAGGGTGAATTTCTCTGTCTGTGTGTGTGTCTGGGAGAGTATTCTCTCCTCAATCCATTGAAAAACAGATGCACATGGATTTTCATATCTTGGCAGCTTTTACTTCCACAGCAATCCCTATTCATTCTGGCTTCATTAGAAAGACCTGCAGAAGGTAACAAGCTCTTAATTAATGTTGAGTTACAAATGGCAAAATAAATTTGCTTTAATTGGGCCAGAATCGTAAAAGCCAGAATTTAACTTCCACAGAGATGAATCACCATCATGAACTGATGCAAGTAATGACTGTTACCTTGTTGTCACAAATCAAAAGATATACAGAGGCAGGCAAGATGATATGTTAAAAGTTTGTGTATTCAGAATCAGAGTAACAAAAAATAGTTGCTGTGATTAAAAGAAGGAGCTGAAAAATATTAGAGAAATTTTTATCTGTTCTTTTAAATGAATTTGTATGAGTGTGTTAAAAGAAACTTATAATGTTCATGCACCTCTGGTAATTTGCATAAGTATAATAATAGCTATCGAATATATGTTTTTAAATACATGTACCTAGACAATTAGGAATGTGGGGTTTTTTTAATTAAAAAATTAAGTATTAGGTGTTCTTCAGAACTATATAAACTTCCTGTTATTCAGCCTGGCATACAAAACTGAGTGGTGTATTTTACTGACAGAAGAGGAAAAGGAAGCATTAATGGCCGTATCATCATTCTAATAATGAAGGAGATCTAACCTTGCTATATGCTTAGCTACGAAAGGTGAATTTCACCTTTATACAGAGAGTTCTGTGGAAGACTGTTCCTATAGCATTGTGGAAGACTGGTTTGTCAGACTGTTAGCCATCGTGAACAAATGAGTTATAATAAGCATCAGGTACAATGTTAAGACGACAGTCAGAGATGGATTCTCTACTACTTTCCACTTTGTCTAGTAATTTACATGTGTAGTGTTGTATATCCACTTCACAGAATTGTAAAGGGCTGAAGAGGGAAAAAGGCTGGAGCCTTGTGTCAAGTGGTGTATGTGAATGGCTTGAGAATTGCAAAATCGTGTTTAGAATGCCCCGGCCATATAGAGAAGAAGCAGTAGGGACTACATTTTTCTTTCCTGTTTATCAGTGTCAATTTGTAGTAGTGCTACTTAATTCAATTTTAGGTACTCCAAATTTACTCTTTATCTTGGTGTAATAAAATATCATTCTGCCTCTTTATTTTGTGCATACCTTTGGATGAGGTTAAAAGCCGGTAATACTGAGTTGCTTCTACTCCGTAGGATGTCACAACAGAATAGTTCAAGTGTCTTGCTGCGGAGCCAGGAGGACATGCTTGAGCCTTGTACTGAGCTTTTGCTTTAACACCACTCTGTAACTGGGGACCTTGTCATTTGAGTTAGGAAATCAAAGGCTTCTGGGCACATTTATTGTGTGCTATCAACCACAGAAAGAGGCCTAACTTTTTTCACCAGTGATCGACCAATGGTCAAATGGACTTTTTGTTTATATGAAATGCTTTGTGCACAAAATTAAAAAATATTTTGCATTAAATACTTGATCAAGATTTTTAAAAATTCCATTAAAATCTTAACACGTGAGTCATTTTTCTTCACATAAAGATCATGGTATAGTATATTGAGTCTTCTCTCACCAGCTGCTCTATCCCTATTAAGATATTTGCCCCATCTTTTAACTACATTTGTCATTGGAGATATCCACCAAATTCCATTATATTCTGGTACCCTGCACAGTAAATAGCCATGAAAACACCATGCTTCTTAGCACAAATCCTCAATCCCCTGCTAACACCTTATATTACAACTGTCTAATTACCGTGTTCTGCAGTAACCTTGTGGGACTTCCATAGGTAATTAGAACTCCAGAGCGTTTCTGCAATAATCCGGTAAGGACCTCTTAACTAGAAAGGATTATGTGGTACTAATATTTTTGCACCCACGTGTTCTTCAGTTAATTGTTTCAATTAATATTTGGCAGCAGTGAAGAAATTCATAATGGTTCATAAACTGAGACAATTCTCAGGAAAATTTTGAGGCAAATGAATTGTAGATGTGGTCACTTAAAGATACAGGGCACTTTAGAAAAAAAAAGACATTCCTTGTACATTAAGCTATTGCAAAAGAAGATTTTTTTATTGCTTCTAGGAGAGATGCCTTATCTTGCCCCTTCCCCCCTTTAAGAACATAGTATTTGAGTAAATTCTCTTCTCTTTGCTTGGAAGTTTTAACAAGTAGTTGTAGGTGAAGAATACTGTATGAGTAAAAGGCATACTGAGTATGCTCTGATACTGTTCTACAGACAAGTCTTTGATGACAGAAAATAGTAGAAAGAGCTTTTGAGATGTTTCCTTGATTCTGGGTGGCTTTATTTCGCTTTAACCTCCCCTCCCCTCTTTCTTTCCTTTGAGAGTTAAGGATTCCACATACCATACAGCTATGCAGGCCCTGCATACACTGTAGACGTGGCAAACACTGGCAGTTATAGAAGTCCTTCAAACCTTGGATTTATATACTACTTACTGTTTTTATAATGATCCTGATTCTTCACCCCTTTACAACCAGTGTCAGGCCAATGGTATTTCTGTAGAGTTATAACAGTGTAAAATCTGTGCAAGAAAGAGAATTATGCCATCATTTATGAAGCACACAGGGATGTGGAAAGCAGCTTTGATCCCAAGAGCACATGTTCCTCTACCCTGCCTCTTGCTCTCCTCAGCCTTTGGGCAACCCTCCTCCACCCTCACTTTGGTGCTTCTTACGGGATCCTCCACTGCTTTGGAGCGGTCCCAAAGCCGCTTTGTGTGTGTGTCCCACACAAAGTGTCCCAGACACGCACTTAGTCTGACGCGAGGATAGAAGCAGCAGCCCTAGGAGGACCAAAAGAGAGAGTGGGCATGTCAGTGACATGGTGAGTATAGGCACATTTCTCCCCATCCTGCCTTGTGCCCAGCACTGGTTTCCATTTCATGTGGTCCTTTGTACATTGTCAAGTATATGCTCTACCTTGAACTGAAAGTCCTAATGCTTTTCAAATCTGCCTGCCTCATCATAGGTACCAATCTATTTCATTACTCAGCTATTGGTAGGGTAATGACTACACTTTATTACTTTGCTATTGGTAAGATAATGACTACATTTTGTGGTTATCTAGCCGTACCCTTTTAGTCTTTAAATGTCTCAGATTTTTGTTCATTGTTGTTTTCTGCTTTCTGCATTGCAAAATTGTAATTATTGGTTAACTGTAATATCCTGCAAAACAAGGAAAGGTCTGGAAGAAGTCATTGGACAGGTTGATTAGAAGGCCACTTCTTTTTCTTGCATTAAAAGGGCAGAAGAACAAATGCCATACCAATTTATCATCATATGCAACCTTTGATTAAATGATTTTTTACTATATCAGTGTAAGTGGCTTTTGGTTTCAGAGCAGATTACTGAAATTAAGAACTTTAGCACAAAATAAAGGGTCATTTGTTTAGATGATTATTAAATTAAAAAGCCCAATCTGGAAGTCACCTTAATGCAATGTAAAATCAAGTCCACTGAACCTCTGTGCATTTTCAATTCAGAGTGTGATACTTCCCTAAAATATCATAAATTGCTCCTATTCTGCTAGTTAGTTCTGCTGTTTTGCAGCCAAGATTATAAGTTAGGTTTGATTAAAATAAAACGAGTTGTTTCTTAGAATGTCCTGGTCAATACAGTCTTTCCTTAATGGCCTTCTATCTGTTATCAAGTTATGAATTTAATGTAATTTATGATGCAAAGCTTCAAAAGATAATACATGATAACAGTCTTTAAACTGTAAGAATAATGGATTTATGTTTATGGGATTTCTCATTTGTTATACAGCCTTAAGAAGGTCGTATATTTTCCCTCTGATGTATCTAAGAGGGTAAAACAGCAAGTACCTAGGTGAGTAGGTGTGTGCACAAGGAGAATCACATGTAATTTTGCTATGAGACTAGACAGTCACCATGTAAAATTCTTAGTGCAGTCTCAGAAACATAGTACAAAATGTTCTCACAGAGAAAATATATCACCGAAAGAATCCCTCTATGTGGACAAACATTTGAATAATGTCCATACAAATCACTATTTTAGTGAATGGTCTGTGGCTTTTGTTTCTTACTGAACAAAAGAAAATTTACTGGCTGCCGCACTGTGTGGGTAAAATTCAGATTTAGTGATGCCAGCAGAAAAGCCACCAGAATTTACATATTTCCACAGGGTAGGGTTTTGACACAGCTGTTGTAGATTTTTACAGCCTAAAGCAAGGACACAGTCACTGTTGCTGTATTTCTAAATAAGTTCTTCTGCATCAGGTGGGGTTTTTTTTTCCTCTTTTTGTTTTTTTTTTTTTTCTTCCATTTTTACATTTTTAAATGTGTTATTTATAGCCTTTGGAGATAGACTGTTCTCAGAAAATATTTAAAACTCCTTTTTTCTTTTTTTTTTTTTTTTTCTTTTTCCTGAAACAGACCTTCAAAAGACAAAAAATCTGATTCTAGGTATGCAACTTTTCTAAGAATTCTCTAAACCTCCAGCAAATCTTAGCAGAAGATATGTACTGTTTTTCTCTACATGTAGGCTTATTCTCCTGTGACATGGAATTAAAATCTCCACAACAAATAACAAAGAGGAGCTTCTTGGCATAGCTAATGAGTGTATGCCATATGCCCACAGAAGGCTTTTGCCTGGCTCCGTGGGTTCTCACTTCTCCAGCATTTAACTTTTAAATTGGGTCTTCATTTCCACATTTCCTCAGAGCTCTTTTAACTGTAAACACAGGCTACAGACGTGTAATTTCTCAAAATTGGGGGTGGGCGAAGGGGTGCTAGTGAATAGACACATGCTATTGATCCCTCTAATGAATCCGTACTAATAGTGATGGACCTGGGCAGCCCATACGTATAACCCGTGCCAGCTCAGTCACCAGCCTGCACAGTAGTCTTCATAGGACCAGAAAATGAGTAGACAAATGCCTGTTTCTTCCCAGGAAAGGCAAACCTCCCTGGATGTATTGACACTCTGCTATGAAGCAAGTCTGTAGAGTCTCCGATTTGGAGGCAATCCAATGTTTTTGCAAGGGCTAAATGAACGACTCTCTAGACCCAGCTTTGTACAATTTGCTGAGCTCAATGAACTCTTTTCTTTTCTCCTTTCCTCCTCATACTTCTTTGTTACTTTTAACAATATGTAGTAGAAAAATTGGCAGTTACTCAATGAAATCACTGTTAAGCTTACACCAAAAGGAAGATTTTTTTGTGAATTTGCACTTCCAAGAAGATGTCATAGTTTTCAAATGAGATGGTGAGACTCTGAGTTATTGCTTTTTTAATAGCTTGAATAAAAGATTGTCCATGAGTCTGTAAAACAGAAGCAGTGAGGCACAGTACCTCCCGGAGTTCCCTTTGGCCAGTTTGTCTTTGCACTGCCCTTAACTTAGTCTTTGTCTGTCAGGCACAATCTTGTGCAAAATAGTCTTCAATACAGCTTAGAAATATCAATGGAATGGAGGCTCTGACTGATTTATTCTTCCTCCTTTTTGTTTGTCTGCATCAAAACAGAGTTGGCTCACAGTATTTCTTTGCTCCATCATTACTTTTCTGCAGGGTTTATTCATTTAAGCCTCAGGACAAAAATGTCACATTTACCTCTTTTTTTGTTCCCTTTTGTCTATTATTGCTGTACATCACTACTGCTTGTAGGATGCCATTTCTGTCACAATTGTACGTAGCCACCAGAACAAACCTGCTCCTTGGCTGTAATATGCAAAAAGCTGTACAAAGCTATACAAAGCATAATTAATGGAGCAAAGCAAAAAGTGACTCACATGTGACATTTGTTCTCCTGAAGATTAAATGGACGTTGTGAAGACACTGATGAGGATGAAAGGGAAAGGAAGAGAAAAAAAACATAGATAGGATTTTGCTAATTTTGTATGTGTGCTAAAATTGACATCTTCAGCAATATGCAGCAAGGCCTTTCCTTTTTATTTAGCATATCCCCACTGCCACTCCCTCCACCCCGTCTGTGAAAAACGAATGGATGCACTTTCTTTGCTAGAATGAATAAGGAGCATCATGTCCAGTGACTATGATTTTTGTTAAAGTTACAGAAACCTTTTTATATAGAAATACCAAAGTTATCATATTATCAGTTGTATTGCACCATTGATATTGTAATGAAATCTGTCATGTTAAAACCTAAATGATGCTAATGAGGAGGTATTTCCAGGACACCATTATAAATGACACCAGTGGTCCTTTTCTCAGCAAAGCATTAACCATCAGAGATGAGTTCTGAGTGCCCCCCCTAATCCATTTTTGCTCCTGATATTGTGAAATTAAAATATGACAAGTGTCCATACACAGTACTTTTGGCAAGCTCACTTTATGACTAATAAAATTTAGAAAGCTAAAAGTGATCACAGTAACACGTGATCATATCAGTGTATTCCCTGGGGATGTTGTACCTATCCCCAAAAGAATAAGCGGGTAACACTAATGCAAAATAATTATAAGAATAATTTTGCATAAATGTCTGTATGTTTTACTAAGATCCTCAACAGGATGGTGTTCCATCAGTTCTGTCCAAGTACAAACTTGTGTTATTTCCTTCTGTTGAAAAATAGAGTTGCCATAACAACTTAATGTAAATTTCATGTGGCTTATATAGAACATTATTTTTAGAACTTTGGTTCCTTACAAATTAAAAAATATTTCTGTGTAGATAATGGTGTTTTGTCTTCAGTTTTCTTGCTTTTCTTAAAAAGACAATCCAGTGTTTTGTTTCCTTCATTAAGCTAATTAAATGAAAGTGTTGAAACAAACAAAAATATTGTTCCCAAAACCACAGTTGAAATAAACAATCATATTTTCAAAATGAAAAAATCACCTCCAGAATCTTTGAAAGGTCTGAATGTTATGGTTTTTTACAGCGAATCAAAAATGGTGAATAGTGAAGGTGGGTTGTTGCTCTTAATTATTTCCAAGTGAGTAGGTTGAAATATCACTAAACATACCTACCTAGCACTAACTAGCCACCTTTTTTGTGTGCTTCAGCAGGCAGTCTGTAAGTGTAACAGGTATTGAGGTATTGAGAACCCCTTAAAGTATTCAAGGAGTTCAGAGTGTTAAAGTGTTGAAATATGGGTTGTAGGTGAATTTGGTGTAATGTTTTTGGTTTAGATTTGAAAAAAAAAATAATGAAGCACTTTTGGGAAGGAAGATTATCAGCTTGTGTGTCCTAGGTTTGCACATACCGAGATACTTTATCACTTTCTTATATCCTTAAAATTAGACCAAAAAAAGGAAAGGATGAAGTGGGTGTTTTAGTTTTGTATAATTATTAACTTGGTTATAATTTTAATTTTAGTTTGACTGTGAAGCTAAACATTCTGTTAGACTATATCAGTCTCCAACTGAATTCACCTGTCACAGCTCTGAATGTTTATGGTTCAGGATTTGTTTCCAAATTCATAACAATTATGCCTCTGCACTAGAGCAGGAAATACACCAGAGGCTTATCTTTGATCTGAAAACTGTCCAAGTCAAGAGTTTGTTGGTTAGTTGTCAGAAGGTATATATAGAATCTCAAATATTCCCTTCAATACTTTCTCATGAAAATATTATTTGAGGTTTTTTCATAGCTAACAGTAAACAAATAGATAACTTTGCAAAGTTCATTCTGGTTGTTTGGTTTGTTTGGTTGGTTTGGTTTTGTTTTTTTTTTTTTTAAATATGTAATTGTTCTATAAACTCCTATTTTACTTGCTTAAAGAATTGGTGATGCTTTTATCTACTTTGGACTGCTTCTAAATGTTCTGATGCCTTCACTACCTTTGTTTTCTTCTTGTTCTTTACTGTGTCTTTTATATAGCATTTTGCTTTTGCAAAGCAAGAAATGGGATCTATTTTCTCTGGTTTGATTCTTATTTGACTTCTAAACAGTACATGGCATAATCCACCAAAATAAATGTTAAAAACCAATTTGAAATTTGTCATAGTTAATGTATTTTGTTGTTTTACAGTAGGAAAAAATTTAATCTCTATCTGTGGTGCGTCACACCATTGATTTTTCAAAGCAAAGCCCACTCGAATGAATTGGGAGTGTTGCATATAAATCCATGCCAAACTATGGTTCATTCTTTATGGGTTTTAGTTAAAGGGGAAGGACGCTAGAAGTCTCACTACAACACTATTGGGGTCTTTAGGATTTTTTTAGGATTTTTTCAGTGTTCCTCCCCTTTTATGACCTCATCAAAGTGCCAGAACAAGATGTTTATCTAGCCATGTAAACTGGCTATGGAAAGTAGATAAATTTATTAAATTGAAGAGCTTACAGCATCATTCGAGTGATTAAATGGATCCTGCACCACCTCTTTCCTCCTCTATATCCCGACTCCACATTATTCTTATCTGAAGGATTAGATTCCCTATTAGGTCTTCTGATAAGAGTTCTCATGCTTTCTGAGGGACCCACAATCCTCAGGGCACAAGGGCAAAGTACTCTGCCTGTGGGTTCATATACTTTATCATGTATTAAACCAAGAAGAGGAATCAGATTGCAGTAAAGACTGAGCACAAGCAAACTTTTAAGAAGTAAGGCATGGAACTTCACTCTAAACTGTGTGTCATGTTTACATATTGAACCGTGTGCACTGTGGTGTGCTAAAAATAACACTTACTGGCTACAAATCAGACTCTTATCTTTGAGAACAAACAAGACTATATTTTCAGTAAGGTTAGCACATAGAACAGTTGTCTGAGATCCCAAGTGAAAATGAGATATTGACTAAAATGCTTTTATAATGTAGTTACAAATAGTGTTTTAGTTTAGTTTTGGTGTTTGGTGGTTTGTTTGGTTTTTTTTTCCACTGATGAGCAGAGTTTTCCAGTTGAGTACTTGAATCTGTTGCAGCTATTTAGGTGACCCATTAGGTCCATTACAGTCAGATGACTAAGGTCAGTCCTTAAAGATAAAGATCTCCTGACAGCGTGGAGGTCTCAAGCTGTGACCAGGGGTCAGCTTGTAGGTGAATGGATGGATATTTAACTTTGAGAAAAATGGATGGATATTTCCAGATTCATACAGCCTATGTCTCCTGCCTCTTACAGACATAATCCCTAAATAAAACAGAGAACTTTTAAGTATTTCCTGACCAAGGGATATGAAAGGGTAGCCAATATCCACACATGAGAAACAGTTTATGCTTTCTTGTTGCATGATGACATATTCAAAGATATGCACAGGTATCTGTGTACATTGATATGCACATATGCACACACGTTTCCATACTTGTTTTCAACCATATGTGCTGTGTCTATATAACTTTGTATGTATCAAATATGTGTAAGTTAGAAACAGTGCTGCTTTCTGGCATTTTGAATACCACTTCCCGGGGCATGTGTTCTCTAATGAGTAGAGTTCTGCTCTCTGAGCTCTTGATACTGTCTCAGCTATTAAGGTCACCCATTTGGTGACCGTATATCATCTTCACCTGTATGTTTGGGTGCTTTAGTTACAAATAATGTTTTCCTTCATTTCTGTGTAAAATCTAAGACCCTACACCATCCATGGATTTCAAAGAGCAATTTATTCTTGTTTCACAGTAATAGTGTAATCCAACCAATATTTCCATAGAAATTTAACTCATGGCTCAGGAATAAAAGCACTTAATTTTTTATGGTGAATAAGTTGCTGTGAGGTTACTGCTACTGTAACTTTAAAGGAAATGGGTGCCAGTTATCTACAGGCTAGACCAAATTAGTTCCAGTGATTTTTATATCAACAAAGAACTGGCTAATACATTGCTTTCCATTTCAAAAGGGTAATACTAATTTTATCACAATGGTATATCATGCCAGTATGGGTGAGGGAAATAATGTTGATTTATATCCTTTGCATGTTATGGTTTGCATTACTCTTGGGGGATTCTCTTTACCAGTAGAGAGCAAGTCTACTGAATTGCTGCTTAAGTCAGTTCAAATAATAATAATTTTCTACCAGAAAAATATTCATCTCCAGCTGAATTTTATATTCCAAGTTGTAACCTGGAGCTGCATTTTAGGTTTTTGAATGTCAGATTATGCAGACTTGTCAACAGAGATTTTGCAAAGTGCAACCAACCCTGAATTGTTCTGTCAGAAATTTATGATTTAAAATTATTGGGAATCTCTGGTTTTGGAATCCAACTTCATATAAATGTAACTAAAGATATTGCAGGTACCCCATGATATCTTAGCATTACCAGCAGCATCTATACAACAGCTAAGGTATCAGTATTTCCTTACTTAACTGAGTTTAAGATAACTGTTTTTGCACTCACAACCAGATGGAAACAGCGTGGGTTTTATATAAATGTAAACTTCTAATCAAAGGATTAGCAGGCTACCAGAACTGTGAATAAGGAGGAAAGAAAATGAAAAACTTGAATAGCATTAAAGAATTTAGAAAATGAAAGCAACAATGCTTGGAAAATTGGAAGTTCAATTTGGATAGCTCTTCGGGACAAACACATAATGAAATTGGACTGTTCTGGAAATTGGATTTCAAAGCTCTTTTTCTGTTGTCTCAGTTGAACTATGGTCACATTTACTTACTAAACACTTGTTTCTTCAACTCTGTTTAAGGCTAGGAAATAGAAAGATGTTTGAAAGGAAAAATGAGTAAGTTTGTAAGTCAGTGTTCTGTTTTCACTGGATGAGAATCTGAGTCATTTTTAAATTTAATTACTGCAAAATTTGTTACTGGAAAACACCTTTGGTTCTTTAGGCCTAAAATGCTACCTGTTTTGTGGGGTGAATTCCTATTAATATATGTTTGAGTGCTTCTTTGAAAACAAAAGCTTCACTTTTTGAATGGAAATGCACTTTTAGGGTTCAGAGAATATGGACCAGTGTGGTTTTGGTCACCCAAAACCAGCCTGAGTTTACCAGAGGGTAAAATAGAAACAGGTAGTAGCATCCACAGTTCTAAATCTGGCCATCATAACTCATAAATGCTATCATTCAGGGCTTCTGGCAGCATCCTGTAATGAAAAATGTCCAAGAAGTTATAGTGGAGGAGCTTCTTCTCAAAATTCTGCAGCAGGCTATAATGGATCATTTCCAAGAGGATCTGAGATTAATAAGACTTCTCCTTTTACTCTTACACTGATGAGATGTCTCATTATGCTCAGTCTTTTCTAATACATGGGCCATGCTACAAGATTTAATTTATTTATTCTGTAGGTGATTTCCATTTCCTTTCAGTTAGCCTTCAGGTGAGGTAGCCTACTACACAGCACTCCCTGCTGTTTGGAAGGGACATGAATGGATGTCTGAAACGTAGTTTATTTGGCATAAGAAATTGAATGGCTTCATAAATGAGAAGTAAATGATAGTAAATATGCCTGTGGTTCAATAAGATTCATCTCACTGGGACTTTGAATAGCAGTTTTTTATCAGAATATGATTTTGCCTTTTTTTTTTTTTTTTACAATCATTAACACCCCAGCTTCTAATTGGATAAGAATTTGAATCTATACATTTGTATATTATATTGAATATACTTCATCTAGGAGTATATTTTTAACTGATACATAGAAAGTTTAAAACACTTCAAGGCTTCACAACTTTAACAGAGTAGGACTTTTTAAATATAAGGTTTTCACTATTAAAATATGAGAAAGAATTTTAAACTTTCACAAGAGCAGTCTTCTCTTTAATATTTGAAAGGAGGCTCTTTTTGCTAAGTCCTTTAAATATCCTAATATCTTTCAAAAACAGTCAATGAAATGTTCAATGCATGCATTATGTTCAGACTTTTAAAAATGCACTGCAGCAGAATGTGTGTTTTCTGTGAACAAAACAGTCCTAGGACATATGTAGAACAAATCTTATTGCATCAGGTTAGATTATAATGTGGGGTTTTTATATTTGATTTTGGGGGATTGGGCGCTGTCCTGGAAAAGTCTGGTAAGGGAGGTCCAATTCACTGCTTTTATATTCAAATTGCTTTTTAAATCCCTAGATAAATACTGAAGCACTTTCTACATACTAAGCTCCTTGAAATTACTGTTTTATTCAAATGGAACAGACTCAAAGACTCCTTCAAGTTTCATTTATTTGTTATAATTTTTCATGTTTGAATTATCCAACACTTAACACTAGGGGTTAATGGTTTTTTATAATGAGTCTGGAAGTGTCAAACATGGGTATATTGGTAGGCATGATTACATATTCGCCTACCATCATTTACCACACTGAGGAGTCTAAAGGTCAAATTTACTATGTTTATGCACAAGAATAATTTTTCACTTCTTAGTAATACTAGTGAAGTTACTAGTACTTGCAGGCAGCAGAGATTTCTTCAGCAGAGAGTGGGTCAGTTTTTCCCTTTCCATTTTACAGTCACTAATGCTTTGAAGTGCTCCAGATATTGCAATGTACTGATTTTAGAAAATAATCGATTACGGTTGATTGGCATGACTGTGGTCAATATGGCACAATTAAATGCTGCCCATTTAATTGACTTTGAAAGATTCAGTAGCTTCAGCATTTTCCATACAATTGATATGATACAGTCATGCTGCAAAAGGATCAAACTCTTTCTGATCATTTTTCACCCTGCCACCATATATGTTCTTTGAAACAGAGAGGAAACCGCTCAGTTCCTGATTACATTCTTTTAAATACATTTATAAACCAGTTTGGTCTATGCCCATTATGGAACTTTTGTTCGGTGCTTTGTGGCAATTTCTCAGTGTCCATAAGCTTCAGTCTCATCAAATATGAAAAATCCTACTTTTTTTTTTTGGACAAAAATACATAATTATCTATTGACTAGGTTCATTATCTCTTTTAATGTTTCATTGCATTAGTAGCTTTCTTTTCCCTAGTGGCACGTTCCTCTCCTGATGATGCTAGTTATTCTGTATCTAATTAACAAAAAGTTGTTCATCTAGTAAAAAAAGAAACAGACATGCTATTCTTATTCTCCTTAGTAAACCATCCTAAATAATTAATGCAAATAGACTTCCAGGGTTGTGAATTTTGATGAGAAGGTACTCTCAAAGATGAATTATTTGTTTTAGGATATTTTCCCTGTTAATCCACAAGTTTTTTTATTGATTCATGTAAATCTGGTTTTTTTTTCCTTAGTCTGGGGGGGGGAGGAGGGGAGCATGAAATTTAAGTTTCTGAACAAATGAGAGGTGGCAAGTGCCATCAAAACAATGGAAAACTAGATTAAGTTAAAACTCATCTGAAAAGCTGTAAGACATTTTTGATAGAGTTTGCATGTGTAATAGAACATGGATTTGCAGTGCTAGAAAATCTCACAGCAAGAACAGTTTCCTTACGTTACTATAATATTTGAGTTCCTACTTTCTCTTCGATTAAAGGAAACAGTGTAAACCCAAAATAAAGGACTGTGAGAGATTTACAAAAGAGATCACGTTTTGCCCCTTTTAAGCAATCTCTTTGGTGGGGAGGAGGGAAAAAGGAGTGCATTTTTGTGGGATGATGCATTCCATCCATCTTTTCATCCATATAGTTCGTGGAATTGTTCCAGCTTCCCTGGTGTTGCACAAAAGCAGACAGTCATACACTTGTGCAGCTCTGGGGTCTGAGAAGAAAATGAACCCTGCTGATGCCAGCAGCCTATCAAGCAACATATCCTGCGAGCTCAACATTGCACATTCACTTCGCTTCCTTCC
Organism: Phalacrocorax aristotelis; assembly: GCF_949628215.1. NCBI lineage: Eukaryota > Metazoa > Chordata > Aves > Suliformes > Phalacrocoracidae > Phalacrocorax > Phalacrocorax aristotelis. Next base: position 75,783,556 of record NC_134278.1, on the reverse strand, counting down.
TGGGCATTCAGGCGCGAGTGAACTCAAAACAAATGCCATCAGCAGAGTCCAAAGTGTTCTAAAAGGCTTAATATAAATTCCTTGCTTCTGATGCTGTGATTCAATTGAACTCTGGGAATTTATATGTATATCTACTGCCATTTTTTTTCCTTCTTACACTGAGGATGGGGGCACAGGGTTATTTTCCATTGGCCCTTTTTTCAGTCCTCATCTCTTTTTTCGGTGGCAGGCAGGGATTGTCAGAGGAGGGTTATTTTATGTGCTTTGTGTTTTCTTTTTAGTAAGCCAGCACACATCTCTTGGTGTCTTGTAATATCAGATGCAGTGCTAGTAGAATAGCTGATATTACAAGACACCTGTCTTTGTATATGAGGGCAGGATCAAGCCCTCCCTTGATGACTGAGGACAGAAGCTCACTGCTTATTCATGATGCTGTATCTAACTTTGAACAGGAGCTAAAAGTTTAGTCCCTTTTATGCCACAGGCTAGGTACTATATGTTAATCCCATCCTGTCGAACTACTTGAGTCCATTTTTAAATAAATCGATAACTGTTGTTTTGGAAAGTTCATACTTCAAACTTCTCTTCACAAGTTGCACATGCATCTGTATTTGGAAATGCAAATACACACAGAGTATTTTCTAACTAATACAGTATTGCACTACGTGTCAATTCTTTCATGTGTCAGTGCAATGTATGCCTTTGTCACATAGGTGCCTGTGTTGACGAAGTTTGTTTATGTAAAATTATTTCCGTAGGAAGGACAAAGATATGTATTGAAGGGAGGCTGCACTTTGGAGAGGCTTTGCTTCTTAATGTATGTGCTTTTTACCATTAACCATGTTAAGAACAAATTCACTTATCAGTAAATAAGTGTGAAAATCTTTCACTCATTTAGTGTCCCCTACTGGTTTTCACAGGAACAGCCTGTGGAAGCAGGGTTTTAGTCAACATGTGTCTGTGTTCTTTTATTTTCTAGCACACATTAAGAATTATGAGAAAATAGCATGTATTTCAAATCTTTATCTATTCCTGAGATAACTTCACTTGAGTAAATTTTTGTCCTGACGGAGGGTCGTAGCTTATGGGAACCTTGGCTGGGGTGGAATGGAAAAGTAGTACCTTAGACTGAATCTAAATACATTGTCTGTCTTATGGAAGCAATATCCTTCTTTTTTTCTTTCCCTTCCCCTCACTTTTTTGAGAAATGTCATCCCCTTTACCTTGCATTCAGATTCTTCAGAAAACAAAAGGCAATTGATTTTTCTGGTTGGTGCCATTATCTGAGATGCAGGAAATTCTATTTTTCTTTTAGGACAGAGGTAAGCAAAAGTAACTGTAGTCTATCTTTTCTAAGTTAAATTAATAAGTGATGAATAGCTGCAATAAGGAGAAAAAACCTCATCTCTTCTGTTAAAGAAAATGTGAACACTTGCCTTTCCTCACTCCAAGTCGCACAATGTGAGCTATGAAAGTTTTCAGACCTGGGGGAAAGTTAGCCATTGCTTTAGTTTTAAGATTTGTATGTGTTGCAGAAAACATGTTTCGTTGATGTCTTTTCTGAGAAGTAAATAAGTAGAACTTTTTTCAGCTGCCAAAAGGTTTAATGTGTTGAACATTGTAAACTGTAACACTGTAATCTAGATCACTGTAGCTATGCAAGTGTGGGAGATTATCAAAACTCATATAGCGAAAACCCTTTCTCATATGATATTTACATTGATCTCAACAGTAGTTTTGCCTGCTAGGAAATATTGAGTTAGGACTTCAGGACCTGCATTTAAGTCTACAGGCATCCAGAAAACATATGTCTTAGAGTAGTTCTTAATTTGACTATAATTGACTTCTGGGTCCTTTTTGGACCTAATGTCTTTCCCTTCTGGAAACTTCTCTTTTCCCCCAGCCATAATACTCATGGTCGACAGGTGCAGCATGCAGCAGAGTTAGGAGCAGCAGCTTCCACATCCATCATAAGCACTCCCTCTCCTGTTCTCCAACAGAGGATGTAGCCCTCATTGGGAAAGGCGAGGGACCAGCGCGTTGTCTCAGCAAGGGTTAGGCCGCTAAGATGTAGGGCTTTTTGATTTGCTTCCCTCTCTCCCTCCCTTTCCTTTCTTTGAGATGAGAAAATAGGCCACCAATTTAGTCGGAACTGAGACTGGCCAGGCAGCGCTGTCAGCCTTGTGTGCTCTGTGGCTGCCCGCCATTTCCCAGACCATGGGCAGCCCTCTCTTACTGTTTTCCCTGGCTGCATAAAGAGAACATTGTGTCTCTTGGAAGCTCTGGCTCATGCCCTGCCCTCTATGTGAGAAAAGGAAATGTTCCCTCTGTTCATGACTTAGCAACGGTTGGCAAAAATGATGTCATATCCATGGTAGCAGCAAGACAAAAAGCGAGAGAGAGGCACTGCTTTTTTAGGCAGATTTTATGCACCACACTGTTCCATGGAGGGCTGAACAAAGAACAGGCGTTGTAATGCTCCATTTAGAACAGAATACCAGCCTGTTTTTCCAGGCTGGAAAAAAACAGGGATTATTTATGACTGTGTTTGGGAGTCCCATTTAGTAACACTATAGCATGGAATATATGGGATTATTTCTAGGTTTGCATCACTTTATTGTTTGCTACAGCCCCTCTATTATAAGTACATGTCCTAGCATGCTCTATTCTCTTTCTTTATTGCTACTAAGTATAAATTCATATTAACTGAAGGAATATTGCAAATTGTGCATGAAATGTTACAGACTATCACACAACTGCAGTATTTTACTTCCATGGTCCCTCACTCTATATTTTAATAGTATAGTGTTACTAATATATCGTTATGGACTTAAGTGAATTGAGCATCAAAATGCGAGCTTTTCTTGGCCTGTAGTTTTGTCTTTGTTCAGATACACTACACAATATCAGTGCTCATGTATAATTAATAGTTTTTGGAATAAACCTGTTCAGGAAGTGTGTGTCTGTGTGGGTGTTTAAGACTGAAGGGGAAAGAGAGGGGGAACCTGGAAATTTGGTGTGTCCTAATATAAAGCTGATGACCCTAACCTCCAGTTGAGATTTGAGCAAACTCTAAAGCTGGTATGAATCCAATTAAGGCCCCTCCCTAGTTTTGTGGTGGGTGATGCTCTACGATCTTCAGTGGCTAGTTGTTAAAACTTTGACACATTTGTGATGAAAGCATACACATTTAATCTCCCACCCCACCTCCATTCTGTAGGCCTTTCCCTGGAAAGCAAGGGGTAACCTTCTTTGCTTAACAGCAAAATTTGGAAACTCATAAAATGACAGGTCCCTGGATATGTGAAGTGCTCTGGTGGTAAACATCCTTCACTGACTTGGAACACTAAGTGCCTCCTAGCATAAATTCAATCCAGGGTACAAAATAATGCTCTGCATGTACAAATCCCAGTCTGAACTGAAAATAATTTTCTTTAAAATATATGTGCCAGATTCTCCTGCTTTCTTTGCTATCTTTTTGTCATGCCTGTTCTCATTTTTTGTTCCTTATAGATGATGAACTTTGCTCTCCCTGGAGATTCCCATACCATGTCTCCAGGTGCAAGGTATCCAGGTTATTGGCAGATGTCACACATTGTGGCTGTTACTATCATGGTCACTACTTCCTCAATAACTTTCTCTAAGAATGAGAAATACTGAAGAGATCATAGCTGTTTTCCAAAGGCATGTTTTTGCAAGTCAAATGAAATAGGATAATATAGCTTCAAATTGAAATGAAAAATACCGGTGGGCTACTTTGAAGAATGTAGTAATAATTTGCGTTAACTGCTTGTCCAGTCTGGTTTTCCCTTGTTCAGCAAGGCATGGCTTTGTTTTGCAGGTGAATCAAATATTTCTAAGAGCATCCTGTTGTGAGGTAGAGAAAAATTCTGTTGCATCCTAAAACAGTTGTTGCCAGCCAGTCTGGTATAGAGCTTTCTGCCTCCACAAGCTCCTATAACATTTTGTTATGCTTTCCAGAAAACAGAATAAACCTCTTTGGAATAGACATTGCCAGCCCTTCTTGAATCAGGTTCGATGTGATTTTTACCACTGCTGCAAATTGATTTGGAACAGAATTTTATTTCTGTTTTCTGCCAAAATTTTATGTCATTAATCTCTACTGACTGGAAGCACCATCATAAATACCAGTTCTGCCAGGTGTAAGGGGGCAGTCTCCCAGGTACATGAAGCACTAGGAGTGGTCTCCAGAGACCCTCAAGCATCAGCTACAGATTAAGTAACACTACTTTTGTGTTTGCTTTGCTTGAAATGTGGGCTTCAAAATTCAGTGTCACCTTTTGGTTTGCAATGGATTTAAACTGTAGCCAAAATAGCAATTCTAATAGTATAGTTATTTCTGAGATATCGGGGGAAATTGTACAGGTGGCACATGCATCCAAAATAAGCATTTGAAACTTGGTAGAGGGCAAACATGATCATTTATGGTAGCATGTTAAGAATTTTTTGCTTTTCTTAAGGGGTGTCCTTTCTGACTTTTTGGTATTTTTATGTTTTAAGTAAAATTATTGCTGTCTTCATTAAAATTCTTTTATGAATATTCTGATGGATTTATGGTAGGAGCTAAGTACATCAAGGCAAAATAAACAAAGGTTCTCAAAGTGTGTTCGGTTTGTTAATTGGCTGTGTCAATAGCAGATGGACATTTCTCCCTGTCCACATGTCCTTATGTGCCGGGAGCTCTTTCATCTAGCTGCAAATTTAGTATCGGCCAAAAACAGAAGAGAGAATGTACCACTATTACAACATGAATCTTTTCTGAAGGATTCTCTGATGGCCAGAGATTACGTTATTTCTCTCAGCTGCCAGATAACAACTGCTTATCTAGGGAAGGCGCGCAGTCTTTTTGCCTATGAATTTTCAACCCTTGTGAAAGAGTTTGGGATGCAGAAATATTGTGCATGACATATTGTAAAATTGGTACTTTCTAGTCTGAATGAGAGGAATGAAAAGAAAATTTGAGTGATTAAATATTAAAATATGTATTAATTTACTCTCAAAAGGGAGGGAATAACCTACTTCTAAAATTGCAGAAAGAAGGTGTCCATCTCACAAGCTTTTGATTCATTTAATTTACAGAAAATCTATGATTTCCTGAAAACAAAGATTTAATTTAAAAGTACTAGGCAAAGTACACCGAAGTGAGCATAGCAGGGCTTGACCTGGATACGGTCTTGTGGATCCCAATTTTCCTAAAGGTAGGAGGTTCAGTGTATCAGAGAGGCTGTAATAAACACCAATTCCCTCAGAGAGTGAGTAAAAAAAGAGCAACTCTCATCTTTTAGCAGGTAGTCAGGGTTCTGAAAGTTGTTTCTCTTCGAAGACCATCTTTGTGTGTCTGCCTTGTTTTATATGAGCCTTTTAATCTGAGCAACATCTGTCTTTACTGAAAGCTTGCTGGCATTTCTCGGAATCCCACCTTCTGTGCACCCAGGTGGAAATTATCTGTTTTCCTGAAAAAAACTGGGTCATGGAAGAATCCTGGCCACAGTGCCCTGAATTTGCATCCAGGAGGTCTGAATTGACTGTCACATGCAGGCCCTGTTCTGTAATCTGTGACTTCAGTGGACCTAGGTAGAGTGACAAAATCTGCAGTTGTGGCACAACGTATTTATTCACTGGTTTATTTATCCTCAGGAGCATGCCTGTTCTAGATGCCATGTAATAATGAAAAATGCAGCAGTAAAGGAAACAAGTCTTTCCTTAAACAAAGTTAATATTGTCACAAAAGCCAGGATATCTTCTTATCTTCTGTAAAACCAAACCTTTTGACAACTGTTATAGCATACAACGCTCCTGAGTCCACACAGCAGGATACCTGAGCCAGCCAGTACACTAGAATGCAATTGAGATATGCTTACTGACAGTGTTGTAGGTTTTTTTAAGTCCACATAGCACAGGGTAGTGCCATTCAGACTTTACCACACGTACACAGGTGCAGTCAAACAATAACAGTCTGGTGTCAGCAAACTATTGTCCTGAGATATTAGATCTTATTACGTGACCTCTGTTAGACTTCATGAGTCCCAGCTTCCTACAGCTGCATCCCTGAACTCTTCTTCATGTGAACTTTTGTGTTCTCCCACACAGACCTTCATATTTTTCCTTACCTTCTCTCTTGTCCCTGTATACCCACTGCCTTTCTTTTTATGTTTCCACTCCTTACTGTCAAATACAGCACCAAATCTGATGCCTGTTAACTCACTCTTCATTCTGGTCTTTCCTATTACGACCATTGCTTTTCTGATGCTATAATAAATTCCTTGCTTATTAACATTTAAATCTTCATTGTTCGCTTATGTTACGTCCCTTCTTTTCTTTGACTTTAGCATGATGTCTGCTTTACCATCACATTTCCTTCCTTTCTTTTCCTGCTGATGTATTAAGATAGAAATGTAAAATCTATAGGACAAGAAGCCTCTATAGAGGCTATGAAAAGCTATGAAAATGGTGTGAAGAGCTATGCTACTTCAAAAATATTTTTTAGTAACCTAGTGTGCTGGAGTCTGTCAAAGAACATAGTATACTTACTGTCCTCTTAACGATAATGGTTTTCCCATTCCAGATTTTTTGCCGAAGTTCTCCACAGTGTAATGAAGTACCATGTTGCTAGCATGAAATTGCAAGCTAGCATGAATGTCAGCAATTTGCACTTGGTACTATTTTTTTTTATAGCTCTCTGATATAAATATTCTGAGGAACACTGCTAGTGGTTAATTGACCATCTTACTTGGCATACATGTTGTCACCTTCACCAGGGATGCCAAGAAAGCTAATGCTCAAGGAGAACACACCATGTATTTACTTTCAAGAATGGCCCCTAAAGCTTTAAATTCAGGAGAAAGGAAGCCAACTTACCTTAAGCATTAACCTGCATTCAATTCTGAATTATTTTTTTAAAAGGAGATCTACAATATTCTATCTTCAGGTATGGCTGTCATTTCAGTTACTGATACACTCTTTAGTTTGGCTTCATAGTGGCATAACTTTAAATGCCTTCAGTATTTTTTGTTTGTTTGCTTGATGGCAACAAGGCTCCACTTATTGCCAAGCATATCAAAATGCCATCACATGTAGCTCTGAGTTTAGTTAAACCTGCTGTTAAACAAATTGTTTCCTTATGATTTGCTTTCTGTGTCCAAGACCTTTCATTTATTTTTCAGAAGTTCACGAAATTAACAGAATTCCCTCATTTGCAGAACAAACCAACGCCCAATGCTTAATGCTTGCAGTTTCAGTATTGGATGAAGCATGTGTTTGAAAGAGTGTATTACCAATGCATTTTGGATTGCTGCTATCGCTTGCCCTGAATCAGGCCAGTATTTCAAAACTGAGCTTGCCAGTACCTTTGGCACTCTGTTGTCCTGGCACCTGATGTCTATACTGCTAAGTACTCGATACCTTGGCTGCACTTTTAAAATCTATCAAATATCTGGACCGGTGGTATCAAAACAACAATTTAATGCTTTGTGGCGGTTATTCTGGTAAGAGGAAGAGTAGCATTTCATGAAATCATCTAATTCCAAATATTGTTAAAGCAGCTGTGGTTCCTGCTGTTGAAATCAGGTATAGAATCTAGGCATAGCACAAAGCCTCACATCATTCATGAGAAATTATGTAAGCTTAAACTAAAGCCCATAAAATGTCTCATTTTTGTTTGTGTTTGTGATTGATACACTGTGACATTAAAGTGAGCAGATGTAGAACTGCTCATGGGAGCAGTACTAGTTTCTGCCTAGATTCAGTTATTAGGTGGCGTCATGAAAAAATAGAAATTGCTCTGGGAGACAGAGGTTGCTATTTTTATGAAGTAAACGTTTCAGCCTTGGCATTCAGAGACGCAGCTCTGTGGGAAGCCAAATTCTGTAATTTAATATCTGGAATAGGAGAAAAGCTCAAGGAGTGTTGCCAGGTGTGTTCAGCTAGCATGGCTCTGAAGTCCTTCGGCAAATTCGTTATCACATGAGCACATGTTCTGTTGTATTGTATCCAGAAATTAGAAGCTATTGTAAGTGATGCCTACGTTCTTGCTTAAATTCTCAGCCAGCACTAGACAGCTGTCATTCTGGTTTTGTATCTGTTCTTGTTCTGTCCAAGTTATTCTAAAATATATAGTTAAAATGTTAATTCACATAAATTTGTGCTGTTATAAGGTGTGTTTTAAGAGCGGTTCCTCCTGAGCTGTCCAGTTTATGCTACTTAGTTTCATTAAGAAATACTTGGCTGATAAAATGAGTAATTTTACACAAAGGTGAAAATTATCCTTTATTTTCTTAAACAGGAGGATACATTACACTTCAAGATCCTCTGCAGCTCTCCATTTTTACAGGCTTGGCTACAACATTGTTTCTGCTAGCCATTCACTCAGTGCAGAAGAGGTTTATTTGTTTCTCTTCACAATTCTTCTGTGCACATAGTTCTTCTGCTTCACTTTATGAGGTATTAGGTGCAGGTTGTACACATATTATGTACGTATATTCTATGTACTTCTGTATTTGTATTCCCCACATGATCAGCAGATGCTTGGCAGCACTATGACGCTACTGTTCTGCAGTACAATACGCTGCTATCAGTCCTAACACATCTTGGCTTATATTCATTATTCCTGGGACATGATGAGCAGGCTAGGGAGTTCGGGTGATAAATGTGAATACCTGCATGTACTTCAGAGTCATCTGTAGACATTCAGCAAGGTGGAGTCATGCCTGTATTAAGGATACAGAGTTACCTTTTTGTCCTATAAAGTTTGGATCCTTGTAATTTTCCTCCAGGGATTCTTAACGTATTCCATTTTCTCTCTACCACAATATATGCAGAATTGCATATTTGAACATGTTTCTTATGACTCCATTTGTTGGAGAAGAGCAAAAAGAAGGAAAAATTTAATGGAATAAAAATGTTTGACTGTGAAAGGAGATTCCTTTATGTGGAGGAAAATTCAAGTGGTTCATTCTGTGTTAATTAATGTAAAGATACCTTCATCGCCCTTTATGAAAGCAGTCCCATCTATAGGGTATGACATGAGTAAAAATATACTGCATGTATGCTATAAATATGATGATATAGCTTTATCTATAATCAATCAGTGGATACCTCCCTATTTACTAAAGTAGAATAAACCTAGGATTAAAATTAGAGATATCTGTCTTTTGTCGAAAAGGAAGGATTAGATGAACTGATGGGTCAGTACAGCAATTCTATATTTTTGATTTGTTGGATACTTGTATCACTCTCTCTTAGCAAACAAGAGTGTGTAAAAAAGAAGCTAGAAGCACATTGCCCTTCTTAGGTTCTTCACTTTATTTATATGCTCATGAGGCTACCCATATCTAGCATACATCACAAATGGAATTGTTATTATTATGCTATGTAAGTTCAGTTGTTCAGGCAAGTTAAGTCAAAAACCAGACTCCAGTTGCATTGCAATAATAATTTTACAACACATAATTTTTAAAGTATTTTTTCCTAATTGTGTCTCTTCCCATAGCCATCAGAAAGAATTCTGCCAAAAATGTCAGATTTGGTGCAATTCGTATCTGCCTTGTGCCTGAACACAAATTACTGCTTTCTTTCACAGTCTCACTTCCTGCATGTTGAAGTAACAGTAGGGGGAATACAGAAATACCTACTTTTTTTCCTTGTACTTCACAGAAATAGAGATCTGTGTTCTTTTATCCCAGACACGCACTCGAGCAGCAAGTATGAGGAATCTCCAAGTACCTATTTGGTAGGCAGGATCCAACAGTGAGAAATAAATAAACCACAGGTGTAGGCTTATTTATACCTATTAATAGCTAATAGGTAATAGTATCTTTTTTCCAGGAGCATTTTCTACCTATTTTGTGTACTTGTATGGCTTCCATTACTGCTCTCAAAACAGACTTATAAAGAAGGGAACTATTAATATTCCCACTTTACTGGGCAACTGAAGCATCGAGTCTTTGGCTTGCCCATGGTCACATATGAAGCTGATGGCTGAGTTGATGTCCAAAGGAGTATTTTTGTAATTTCTGAATCTGAAATCACCATTTTATGGTCCCTTAACTATTCATTTCCCATTGGAAATAATTACCACAGAGAACTTAATCATTTCCAAGAATGCTACCAGGTAGAATACAAGCCTCATACTGCTGTTATGAGGCTTATTTAAGGCTTTCTTTAAATCCAGCTAACCCTATTTTATGTGTTAAATTTATGTATATCTTATGCACTGGCCTTTGTTATTTCCATGTATTGCATGTGAAGTATAGACACAAAAAAGAAATGATGACTACATATATCTCATCAGAGAGAGATAAAGTATAGCCAGACTTAGAAAAAAAAAGTCTGAATGGGAAATTACAATATTTCAACAGCAGCAGCCCAAAGAAACACCATTCCAAGGGAATGCGTCTTTCATCTCCAACACTGACATTGCAAACTCTTTGCTGAATTGTCTTGGTAGTGATAGAAGAAAATGTAGTTCTGTTACTGAGTGAACAACAATTTTACCACACAAATTACTAGTGAATGTTTCTCTGGTATAGCAGGTAACAAAGAGTGTGAGAATATATGTGTTCAAAGGTTTTTGATCTGATTTTTGTTTTCTTTCACAAGTAAAGATTTAAGTTGAATTATACAACTAATCATGTCTCATATTTTCTAATTTACACTGCATTAGATTTGATTTTAGGAAGTGTTTAAGGGATAGCAAAATTATTTAATATGTGTAACACATTCGGTGTCCTCTATTTCTCAGTCTCCTAATGCAAGTACAGGTGAGAAACTGCTACATGGATAATTATTTATATGCATGTGGTGTGCTGTAAAGATACTCTATGTTCCAGACAAAGAGGCATTGCACATCAGAACAACTCATAGCATGGTAAAGAATAAAAAGAGAGTGAATTCATGACTATACAACAAAATATAAAAATTTCAGGATTGAAAATTAATGCCATAGCTAAGATTGTGCCAGAAGACAATGCAGGGCCTTGCATATGTGAAATTCAACAAATATTTAAAAGACTAGTGGACAAAAAGGCTCTCCAGGAAGGCATGACCAAGGCATGTCAGAGGTCTTTCTTGCCTTTACTGTTAAGGCTTCAGGAATCTTACTGCGAACAGTGAATTTGTTATGTTAATGAAGTTATTGTTCAAAGCATGAGATTTGGAAACACCATTTTAATGTATTTGTTACAAAGAATATATGAAAACAATAATTCTTTTGTAGAGCATTTGTTAGCCACCCATATGTCCATATGCCTGCATGAGATTACAAATTTAGGAAAGTGTATACCTCTCTTCTGACTTATAGAAAAAGTTTCATGAACTCCTAGGGGATGACTTACTCTCTTTTACTGTTGTAGAACTGCTCTAGAAGTGCCAGCTTTCTCCCGGTGTGCTATTATCTACCAGTAATTGTAACAGCAGCAAGCTATTCAAAAACAATTGTCATTGTGTGCCTGACGACTGTGCTGACTTACTGAACTCTTAGTGCCTTTAGCTGAGCAGTTGATACTTGCTGATGGTTGCTAGCCATTTCATCAGACTTTGTTGTCTGTGTCGCTTAATAATTCAGTGAAAGTTAGCAGTAGGGATAAAACATGGTAAAAATTGAAGAATTTCAGGTTTACTTTTTATTCTGTGAATTGCAGTGCATCACATGAGCCATGGTCAGTGCCCTGCATGTGCTCTTAGACCAGAGCAGTGAAGACACTTTACTTAACGTTCTCTTGTGTGCGCAGCACCTCTCTGCTGAGACTGGATATGCAGAGAGTTTTCACAGCTCAGCTCTCACAGCTGATGGTGGTGTGTCTCGATGTACTACCTTTGTGATATATATGAAGCCTTATACAGTAAAGGACATTTGCAGTGCCAAATAGTAAATAAATATGGAAATATAAGAGGTTGTGAAAGTTTTTGGGTAATCTTTCATTTCATGGTAGCCTATACAGGTGTTCACATCATGACACATGTTCTGGTTGCCAGTTCAGGAGAGCTGATGTAAACTGAAAAAGGTGTAACATAATGTGAGGGTGAAGGGAGAATGAGAGAGAAGCCAAAAGAGTTTGGTTCTTTTAACCTTGAAAAATGAGGATCTGAGAGGGGATGTAACTGCTGCCTAGAACTATTGCAGAAATGATAAATATTAGAACATCAGAAGAGCTAAAGAGCTATGTTCACATAAAACCAAATAGGTATAAACTGTGCAAAAAGCAGTTTAGGTTAGAAAACATAACTTTTCTAACCAATGAAAGCTTCTGTTCCAGAAGATGTTTTGTGGATGTTAACCGCCTTAACACTTTTACAATAGGGCCTGATAAATTTCAGATAGGGATTGTAAGAAGTAGCTGCCTATAGAAGTAAATATCCATACATGGTGACTGAAGAAGTGCATTTCTGTGATATGGCTTAACTTTACTTTTTATTTAGATTTATTTCTTCTAGTTTCTGTTTCTTCCTTGAAGTCAAAACATAAAGGAAAAAGAGATAAGAACGTATGGAAGCCAGCCCTAAGATTTGTGAATTCTGTTTTAGAAGATGCACAGCAGTAGGTTCTCCTGTATGTTTGGGGTTTACTGGAGGTTATTTTTAAAGCTTTTTTTCTCTGTTGATAAATAAAGTTCCTCCTTTAAATAAAACAATATATCAACACAGTAGCAAAACATAAATAAACAAAGTATGTGATGTAATTAAAATATTAACAGGCTGGTACCAAATGAATACAATATTCAAACATTTTTATATCCTGTATTTGATCAAGCTAATGATACTTTCTCTGTTAAAAATAGTAGCGAAGATGGGACAAAGCCAAAATATTTGGATGTGACTATTCAGAATATAGGAAAAATTTGGTCCAAGATCTGAACTTTGTGCCTCCAGATCATTTCTAGGTAGCAGTACTTAAGAGCTGCTGTGCTCCAGAAGTCCCAATTTTTGTACTGATAAATATCTTATTATTCTGTTGAATTTAACCATTTTCAATTGCTGTGCAGAGAAATCTGTTTTCCAACATAAATCTTCAAATGAGAATAATATTTTCTCAAATCCAGCTTTAATGCAACTATGCTATTTTATATTGGAGAGAATCAAACTATTACATACATTTAGTTCATACTGTAAAACTGTTAGATTAAAAAAATCTCCTTTCATTTACAATCATGCAACCACACTGAATTAGTAACTAAGCAGAGTAATATTTAGAGTGGTGCTCAGGGACTTCATTGTATAAATCCCATTAAAGTTAATTCCCAGGCACAATGCTGAAAATGTACCCCATAGTGTCTGGCAGACCAGTGATTCTTACAAAAACTTGTAAGCCAATTTCATTTTTAAGTAGTGGTCTAACACAGTGCAAATGCAAAGTTATTAAATATTAATGCTTTAAGAAATCAGTCTCGGGCTTTTAATCTAAAAAATAATTGTTGCCAATGCATTTTCCATTGATTTATGAATACTCTCTACCTGTTATTTCTCATGGTTATTAGTTTTTATCTACCTCAGCTTAACTTTTCTGTTGATTTAACATATCTGTTATAACTCTTTTCTCTGAATTTTTTTCTTACTTCATTACTTTTGAAAACGTAGAAAAAACTTCAAAAAATGCCATCTCTACTTTGTTTATTCATCTTAAGCTATATTAATAATAAATCTCTGATTGTTAGTATTATTGCAAAGTATTTCTTTTTGATTTCCAAGTTAAACACATTCTTGAGAAATGGACAGTGTGTCAGAATATATCCCCTTTTTTGCAATTTTAGTCAAGCTGAAATCCATTGCATTTCAGAGCACGTTAACCCAACAGATATGTAGCAGTAAGATGACTCAAAGCTTAAGTAAGGAAACCTGATAACTACCACAGTCATTATATATCTGCTGAAAATAAGCAGGTCTTACTGATTTATACTGAGAATTTCCAAGGAAGAAACTGCAAGTAAATTATACTGCACAACAAAAAGAGAGTTATAAATTCAGCTTGTAGCTGCAGGAACATAATTGCATTGACGTTTAGAAAGTGCAGGTAGAAAGATATTTAAAAGACAAACAGAACCCTAAGTTTTGTTCAGACAGGTTGTGTATAGTGTTAGAGTTTATCCTAAATGAGCTTTATCAATGCTAAACCTGATTCAGTCATAGCATATGCTACCTTAAAAATGATCTGAATGCTGTTTGGTCACTCCTAAAATCAAGTGTATGCCATACCTTCAATGGTATGGTGAAATGGTTTAACAGTGGTTTATCAAATATGTGAGCCCAGGGTATCAGAGCCTGCTGCTGGCCTACACCCCAAACTGCTGCAGGAGAGGCAGGTGGCCCCACAGCAGCGGTGCCTGGGGGGCAGCGGCCACCCCGGACTGCACCAGGGCGTCCCCCAGCATCGCACTGCTGCTGCTGCAGCGCTTCCCTGCGGGCCTCCCGCTCCGGGGGAGAGCTTCATTTGGAGGAAGGAGCATGTTTTCAGAGGGTGGCTACTGGCTGGCTTTTCTTCAAAAATCCTGGGTTTTCTTCTCTCCCTTAAGCCACTACAATTTCCACACTCAAGAGGACTTCAGGGAAAGGAAGCAGTATTACTCCGTAACACAGGCCGTGTCTTGGGGCTGACACTCCTGACAGAAGTGGCTTGGCAAGGCTGTAAATAAACAAAGACTTCCTGGTGCATCTGGGTCTCGTGCCAAAACTCCCCATCCAAGCATTTTAAATCTGTTTTTTGACGAGAGAGATTCCCAGGAAGATTAACCAGATTCTGCTAGACAAGTGTTCTAATATGTTTCTGCTCTTGTTCTAGATAATTTTCTAATGCAAAGTTTGTTTGCAGGTTTTCTGATATCCTCCACTTATCAAAACAACAAAAATATTTTTCTTCTTTTTTGACATGATTATTTTGGGATGATGTCAGGTGTTACAACTGGAGCCCCTTGCGGTGCAATTTTGCTTGAACAGAAGTATCTGGAAAGCTTTGCGGACTCTTGATGTTGATACACCATAGGTTTTAGAGAACAGTTTTGAAGGGAGAAGGAAGCTAATGTGCTAAAAAGTTTCAGAAAGGAGAAACCAGAAAACTCAAGTAACGGAAGGCCTGTCATTTTGCTTTCAGACTCGAGTAATGAAGAGGTAGAGAAGAATAACATTAAAAAACCTAAAAATGAATGGTTGAAAATATGTTTTAAAACTAATCTTTATAATTGCCAAGAGATTACAAGTTTTGTTAGTAAATGAATAAAGTTGACATGACAGGCTTCTGAAAGCCTTTTATCACAGTTTAGTAAGGCAACAGATCTTAATGCACTAGAAGAGCATGAAATACATGGCATGTTTTTTATTACATGAAAGATCTCAAATGTGAAATGAGGAATCATAGTTAAGTTGCCAGATTATAATAGAAACATGAGGTATAAGATAAATATATTCTTGGTTGTGTTTAACTTTTATGAAACAAGCAGTTGCAGAAGAAATAAAGATTGAGTAACTGTAAATAACGGCGAGAAAACATCAGTGATACAGAACAATCTGGCTAAGTTTACAAACTGGGAAAAGAAAAAGTGGGCATTTCATTAGGGAAATATATCTGGAAAAAGGAATATAAATCATATTTACAGAAGAAAGGAATCCATTCCTAAAAAGCATTAGAATCTGAAAAAGATTCCATGGGTCACATTAAATAATCAATCTGACACTCATCTCAGTGCAATGCCATAGCATATAAAGCTAAAGTGATCCTGTATAATCAGGTGAATATCACATAAAGAAAAAAATGCCATTACTCCCATTTTTGGCAGTGCGGTGAGAGCTTTGGCAATGCTTCTGCAGAGAGTTTCTGCAGTTCTGAGTTCCATGCTTGAAGAAGCTGAATACTCTGTAGGGTTCAGTAAAGAGTCCCATAAGTCACAACAGGAGGGAAAACAGATGTCACAAGGAAATAGTTTCATGGAGTACAAAGGAATAAGTGGCCAGGTCTTCTTAGTTTAATAGTGAAAGACCTTAAAGCATGACTTAATGAGAACTCTTACATCTCTCGGAGACAGAATTTTGATGGGGTGGGTTTTCACTCTATCAGGCAGTGGTGTTGAAGACAAGAAAATACAGAATTTTTAACAGTGAAGGTTGTTAAACGTTGGATCAAGTTATCAAGTGACGTGTTCTTCATCAAAAGCATCTTTAAAATGAAAGCTAATGTTTTCCTAAAGGATTAAATTGTGTTTGACTTGAAAAGGAGTTAGTTGAGGAAAGTTTTTCAGAAGGTATAAAAGCCACATGTACGCAGAGGTTCCTTCTCATTTTCAAATACATCAAGCAGTTAAACATAATAAACTCTGATTTAAGTATTGCAAATTACTAGTATCACGATCTGCGTCATTGGCTTTCTACAAGAAGCATATTTATAACCCCATAATTTTGAAAGATTATGCACAGTGTTCTGAAGTGCTTTTTCTGTTTTTTCTTCTTGAAAGAAATAGTGTTTTCTGTTCTCACTTTCCAGTTAATCATGGAAAGGTGAAATGACTTGCCCCATAAAGTACAGCTCCCCTTATTCCCAGGTCAGTTTCCTGTCCACAGCTTTTGTCCCAGTACCCTGATTCCAAGGGATCACAGTTCATGCTTTTTGTAGGAAGTCTTATCCCACAAAGGAGTCAGCCATTTATGTATTTTCACCTGGCATATTTCATTTAAAAGGAATTATTTGTATGGAAGTTGTATACACATTTGGGAGTTAGGTTGACTAGAGACATGCTATTTTATGCAATATGTGGCAGAAAATAATGGACAAGATTTACAAGTGAAACTCCACTTTGTTTTCCTTTCCTTTTCTTCCCCATTGGAGTGAAAAAAAGAAACATAAAGAGGTGAAATATATGATCCACTTCAAGAAATGAATGTAATTGATGGAAACTAAAGGAAGAAAGCTTTCTAAATTGGTCAAGCATTTATCCCTGCATGCTATTGAAGGGTGCAGTAGTTTAGCTCATGGGAATAAATCTTCTGCATACAAGGAAAACTGCATGATCACTCTATCTTATTTTAGCAACGCTGTTAGATATAGTCACACTTGTTTCTCATTTGATGAGTTCTGCGCCTATCCCTTTATTAGCCTTTTTAATTTCTTCGTGTCATTGCCAAAATTCTAGCTTTATGCAGTACTGCTCATGTAACCCTCCAGCTTTCCATGGAGAACTGTTGGAAGATGCTGGCAGTCTTTCACTGTGCTTTTATTCTTTCATAAAGTAAACTGCACAATTTGTGGAAACAGTATTTACTCTTTATTGATCCCAGTCGGTGCTTGCTACCTTTGGCACGTGGGAAACGTGCAGACTAAAATAGCACTCCTGAAGGACTTCCTTGCTCTTTATAACCCCCATAGTAGTACTTGCACAAAAGCAAAACCACCACCTGTTAATCATTTTGCTCCTTAATATATGTCTCACCTGACAGACATGTTTATCAAATTTCTCTGAACTTTCTTGGTTTCAAAGAAATAGAAATTTAGTTTATCCAGACGTTAATTTCTAAATTCTCTGGTTACTTATTTTAAAGTAGAGTTCACATGTACCCAACTTTGATTAGTAATGTTTTAGAAGACACTTCGAAATGTCCCAAGGAAAAAATGTATTCATACTAATTGAGAAGAAAAGCGAGCAGAAATTTTTTTCTTGCAGAGTATTTTATGTTCTTTCATGCTGTACAACCTTGCATTTTCACTGGACACTTCGAGTGAGTTATCTTCCATAACAAAACATTTTTTTCTTTTATGAAATCCTTTCATTTTTTATTTTTTCATATATATATACACGCACACAAAGTAATGTGGGATAAATGATTCAGGAGACAAAAAACCTAAGCATTCTATAGAATCTTAACTGTTCTGAGGTTTGGGCTACAGTCCCACTCTGCAGGCAGACTTTGGCATGTCTTGATTTGAGCAGAAGGATGAATCTTACCTCTTCAGAAGTATTCTGTTTATGGAATCTCTCCCTTTCTACTACCATCTCATTGTCTGGGCCATGCTTGTGTTGTCATTGAAGTTCCTGTTTTCCCACATTTTTCGTCCCCATTTCTCCTTTTTATTATTATTATTAGCATGTAGCAATATATCTTCTCAACTTAATACCTTTCAAATAAAGCCTTTTGTTTTGTTCCCTTCTGAGCCAGTCTATTAATTTCTTAAGTGTCTCTCATAAGAAATGTACTTAGTAATCCTAGCTGGAAAAGGCATACTCTCCTGCTTCGTACCAAAGAGTTCCTGGAAAGATACTTAGCTGCTAAAGAAGACAAAAACATTGATATGATAAATTACAGACCAGGCTTCTTCCAGCCTGTATAAACTTACACTTCACAGAAGATAATGTTTCTTTATATATTTTTAAATATGCCTCTTATTTCTATATATTAATCTTGGTGAGTCTCAAGGAAACCACCTATGCTTTCCTACTGGCCAGGTTCTAGTACATTTAGCTGTTTAGATTGCTATTTCAGACGTGAAACTGTAATCATAGCACTAGAAATGGAACCATGTTTGTAACCAAGGTGTTTTAGAGGATTTTGTTGCAGTTTATGTAATTAACCTTATCCTTGCAGATAACACTGTGGTTTGAAAAGTAAAAAGAAGAGTGGGGAGAAGAGCAAACTTTGCAAGCACATACACCCTACAATGGAAAACTGTATTTCAGTTTGAAAATGACAGACATTCACTTAATTATTGTCCCTAGCTGATATTTAATTAAAATGTATATGCAATTTGAATTAGAATGCCTAGACAATTTAAAGGTCATGGCAAATTAAGGATTTTATGGAGTACTGAAATGTGTGTTGAAGTAATTGTTACTGGTGTAACTGATTAGAGAAGAAAAGAATGATGTGTGCTGAATCTACCATTCACATATGTATATATTTGGACTCTTTCTAGGTTTCAGAGGGATGTAAGTGTACCAAAGGTATAACCAAATAGTGTCACGTATCTCAAAAGGGCCTTTTTCTGAAACAAAATTCATGGCATGTAGGCAGCTTCCTGTCTACAACTTTTATGTAAATGCCAAGTAAATTGTTAAAGCGAGTTAAATGTCAGTACAGTGTCCAGCATAAAATCCCTGCTTTCCAGTGTTCCTGATAGCCTGCTGTAAGGTCCTTGGTATCTCTATGGCTTACTGTACACAAAAGCTATTATTCTACTGAAACCACAAATCCTACAAAAGTTGGTCTTTATGAAGGAAATCTGACCTGGCCTCTATGGGGACAGTTCTGTACAAAGTAGAACTGCTTTCCCTGCCTACTCTTTTTAGTTCTTAGTCTTTTCCCCTCCCCATAGGAAACCCAGATTGCACTTTATCATGCTAAATAACACGTGAAACATTATCAGTGGAATTGCTACTAATTATGAAATGCTCTAGTCTATTAATTCTGAATTCTCTGGTTTCTGGGAGATCCTGGCTTGCTTCCTTTTTTCCTTCTCATGGTGGGATTTTCAAAGCTATCTACATGTGTAAGGTATGTGGCTACTACTGACTGTTAATAGGGATTGTGTATCTGGCACCCTAAGACACCTCATAAACTCACTCAGAAGAGGCTTCCACCATTCCCCTGAGAAGTTGAAACCCCTTTTCTCTAGAAAAGCAATTTAAGTCTGACCAGGAGGATGGACTTACAGATTCTAGACCTTATTCAAAAGCACATTTAATTCTGAAATTAAAGAGGAAAGAGATGGGAAAGAAATTAAAACGAAGCTTGCAGCTAGCTGCTTAAAATTATCAGAGCAATTGAAAACTCAGTGGCTGGTTTCCCAGTCGCTATTGCTTGTTAAGGCTCCAGGCCAATGAAGAGGGAGCATTACGGAATTTGGTTAGTATAGTTTGATCTAATACAAAAGTCCCATAATAAGCCTTTGCAGAACTGTTTCTCAGTAGTTCATTTGAAGTTCAATCCATATGTGATACCTTCCAAAGATAACTCAGAAGTGACTCTGCTAAATCTAGCATTACTAAACAATGTGTTCAAATGCATGCACACAGAAGGGCAGATCTGGGCCTAATTTTAATTTACTTGCATTCAGAAATACCTAACTCCCAAATATTTTTGTTGGGTTTACTTCTGCTTTAAAAAGTAGTAGAATGAACATACAATTCAGTCAAACAAGAGTCTGATGCTTAGTTTTCGATTTGAGCAGAAAAAAAAAATAATTCTCTTATTTTCTGCAGTTTCTCTGAAATCATGAATTGGCCAAAGTTCAGTTGAAAAGGTTTGCAAGCCTTAGGACATCTCTCATTGAACTTGATATCAGATATAAAAAAGAAAATCAGGTAAAGTTCTCTTTCATTGAGGTTTCCTTGGAAACATTTCCTCAGTAAATCAGCACAGTACATTTTACAGTTCTACAGAAAAACAGGGATTTCTGAGGCTTCCTCTAGAATCTCAGGTTTTCACTGCAGCAGCAGTGAAATTGCTGGAGTAGACCAGAAGAAAAAAAAAGAGGCTTAGTCCTGATGAGGCATGTTGGAAAGAAGATATCTGTGGAATTCCGGAGGTTCACTGCTGTCCAGAGGCCCAGTGAGAATAGGAAAAGCATTATTTCTCTGATTATCTGGATGTACTTTGTGACATTTTTATTTCGGCCAAGTGATAAAGAACATTGGTTTCAGGAATGTTGGGGAAAGGTCTACAGAGGGGCTAATATTTCTGAGGTTTTGGTTTCTTAGCAAAGGCAGATGTAGCAGGGTATTTCAAAGGCCTTTTTGTATGCTAGGTGATGTCCTAGGCACAGTCATCAGAAAAACAAATTGCTCTTTGCACTTCTGCTTTCAGCAGGAACAAGGTTTTTAATATGTGCATCCTATGACACTGCTGGCTCTCCATCTGTCCGAGGAGCTGGCGGTGGCAACTAACACAACTATTAGTTCATCACTGCATAATGAGGTAATGCTTACGAATCACAAAGCTGCCAGTTCCCTCAATATGCAGGTTGTGTGTTGTGCCAGGTGCAGAATTACTGATGTAGTTGCCTCATTCCAAAGTTTGTGTTATGATTCATTCACACGGAGTCACTAAGGAGTTTATACCTCATGTGATACTGAACCAGCTACCAAAAATACAGAGTATGTGCACCTATATACTATGATTGCACTCTGAATAATGAATGAAACAATAGCACTGCAGTGCCATGTTTATTGCATTTTTGTGTACTACTAAATATACTTTGTCTGCAGCTAAAACCGACGTTATCTTTATCAGTCCTGCAAACTCAAGTTATCCTGCAATATGAAAATAAACATTGGTTGGATGTCTCTTTGCTTATTGTTGCTGCTGTTGAAAACTTCTTCATCCCATTTTGTTCTTGCACCTTCCATAGGATTCCTCTTATAGACTTTTCTGATCCTCATGTTTCTGCCTATGATGATTCACTGTGATGACATTTATACATCATACTGCAAGAAAAATTAAATTCATAATCTTACAGAATTCTTTTTTATTTGGTGAGTTTTGTTTGAAGGCTAATTAGGAAGCACATGTGGTGAGACTTGAAATAGTGAGACTGGAAAAGAAATGTAGACGCAGCACTTCAGGGCATGGTTTAGGAGATGTGGCAGTGCTGCGTTGATGGTTGGACTTTAGGATCTTAGAGGTCTTTTCCAACCTTAATGATTCTATGTTTATATTCAATAGTACTCCCCCCCTTCCCCATGATATTATTCTGATTTTGCAGAGATTTTTTTCTAAGGACACGTAAGTAAATAATCTTATGACAAAAATGGAGTTTTTAGCTACTGTTGTGTGATGATACTCCCTGTAAACCTCTGTTTAGATCAGTTACTAGCGCAAGAGTAGACATGTAGCAAGGTTGTAATAAATAATTCTGTGAACAAAAAAGGAACATAAGGTAGTTCATTCATCCTTGAACTGTGCTTCAATAATGAGTTAAGAACTAAAATCTAATAAAGGTAGTAGAATCTGAATAAGTTGGTTGTGGAGGAATATAAAATTCATACGGAGTCACTTTTGGATTACAGAATTACACTTTGCAAGTTTTTTTTAATGTCCTTAAGTGCATCTTACAATGACAAATTCAATTTAATAGACACCTGGTAAAATTAGATTATTTGAATGCATAAACTGAATTTGTGCACTTTTACAGGCAGAAGGAACTATTACAATTAAAACAATATAGGGTTTACATGTAGAATTAGCCATTGATTTCACATGCACATTTCTTTTCACGATGTATTCGGGAATCAACAGATTAGATCCTTTTGTATGAGGTAAATTGAGCTTGCAAATATTATTTCTTTTACAATGCAATAACAAACAAATAGCTCATTTACTTGCATAATGTTAATTGGTTATGTTAACCACATTCATGAATGCACATTTTATCTTTGCTACGTGTTCCTATAATTCTTTATAGTACTATAAAAATGTATAGTGTGTACACCTAGACAAAGGATCTTACCGCCCTGCCTTACAACACAACAATAAATAATATTGAGCCAGGTTTTAAAAATAGCTTTGGAGCACTGCTACTCCAAGTCAGGCATCTACTACAGAGACAGAATTTTTCAAAAGCACTTGGCACCCAGTGGTTCCCACTGAGAACAGCAAGAGCTGATGAGTAGTGATCATTTTTGAAACTCTAGGCTCTTGTTTGTATCAATTGAATTTAAACTGTATTTGCCAAGAAAATTCTGTGCTGTTGTCTGTGCAAAACCTCTTCTTCCTGGAGATACAGTATTCCAAGTACTACAGCTGTAAAATAACCTTATTCTTTTCCATTTGAAGTAACTAACTAGTATAACGGATGGGGCAGGAGGAGGTGAAATAACTGTAGTACACCTAGCACAGAAAATGGAGAAAATTAAGTGTTTCACCAGAGGCTGTTTACTGTCCTGTTCTGCTTTTGCAGATGTATGGCAGATCTGTTCTTAAATGAAGTTTTATTTGTGCAAATTTCCTTCATTCTAAGTAATTTTTATTGCTTTTTTAACAGATATACATAATTTAGCTCAGTGCATGTACACCTTCTACTTTTCAAAACCTTGCAACAATGCTGTAGGTTAGTGAAGTTAGATACTTATCATGTAAATCTTACATTAGAAAACAGGGTCAGAAAATTTTGAGGATGAAGACTTGTATCCATTAACATAAAAGAAGAGTTATAACCATGGAATCCCAATAATTTCCTACATCAGTCAGTCAATAGGTTTCAGCTCTGAACAAGAATTGTCTTCTGCAATAAAAGAAATTAGCCTGCTTACAGTCAGTGGGTGGCTTCTTCACTGAGTTGGCAGCCATCAGAGTTGGAAGCACTTTTTTTGGCTAATGAAAGATGAAGAATGTCTTCAGGAAACATAGTGAATCCAGCTTTCATGATCCAGCGATGTGAAATTTTGTTATCTGTGCTTGAAATTCTGGCTTAAAATGACTCTTCCATTTTATTCTGAAAGGTGAAGGGAACGCTTAGTCACATTAGATTTTGGCAAAAACCGAGCTGGAAAATTGGCGTTTGTTGATTTTGTTTATAACCGAGGCACCAAAACTCTAATTTTGTCCTGCTCCTTCCTCTGCTTTCTAAGGCTGAGACATGGTAATGTAAGGAGCCTTTCTTGCAGCTATTGTTTGTCCTGTATCTTTGCTAAGATGGCAGAAATGCATCCTTTCTGTCCTTGCTGGTTTTAGCCTGCCATCGAATTCATTAAGCACTGAAAAAGTGCTAAAGAAAAGGAGGAAATATTCTGATTTACTAGATGTGACATCAGTTCCACTGTATGTGAAATAAATTCTGTCCTCATATTGTGTAGCAACCTTTGAAAAGCTGCAAAAACTTTATTTTCAAAACCACGGTGGAAAACATTTTACTTTACCCTCTTGCTTTCAAGTAGTTGTTTATTTTTGTTAATGTTACTCAGTACAATCAATTTGCTATTGAAAGAATAGTATTGAATTTGAATTAAATCAAGCTCCAAAGAAAGTACACTTTTCTTTCATGAAGGATTGCAACATACTCCATTCAAAACACAGTTTCTTTTCAAGAAACTGAAAGATGAGTAATTTGTAAAGTTTAATCACTCACAGATTAGCCATGAACTAATTCGAAAGGAGAGCAAACAATCAATATTTTATTTAAATTAGTTCATATTTTAGTGTTTTACCTGTTGATGATCAGTGTGGTGCTATATAGCCAGGAAAAATCAAATGGAGAAGGAAAATGAAGTGCTTAGAATGCTAAACCAGAAATTTTGAGCGCTAGAGTAAAAACAGCAACAGTAAAAGCATTTTAACAGTACTACTAAGAATATTTTTATAAGATTCATGAATTCCATATTTTTGTTCCCACATGTAAGAAAATCTTCAACTTTGATAACACATGACAAAAGGGACAACAATAATCAAATCAAAAAGATAGTAAACACCCTGTAACTTGGCAAATTATATATTCAGCCCACTTAACATATCCAGGCAATCAGTTCATATTCAGTACATTAGAGGAAATAAGAACTAATTTGTCAATTAACCAAAAAATAACAAAAAACTTAAGGTTATTATTTACATGGGATATATTAGCTGAGGGAAACTTCCCCTCTTTGCAGTGGAAAAGAAAGTGTTGTGTAGTTTTCTAACTTTGTATCTAAATGTACCTGCAGTTCTAGCTAAACTTATTATCTTGATTATAGCGCTACTCTTGAAAGAAGTAAATATTCCTCCGGACAGCCAGAATTCCTAAAGCATTGACTTCACACCTGCAAAACACAATTTGCATTTTCTTTTTTACATTATTAAGTGGGGGTGAAGAAGAAAATCAAACAGCTCAGTCTGACTACAGTATTGCAGTTTCCCTAAGCTGTATAGAAATTATTCTACCTGCCCCTCATCTTCAGACTGAGAAGCACTGAAGGTACTCTTTGATTATTAATACTAAAAGTTATGTTTTAAAGCTGTGCAATTACGTCTAATGTATTAATTGTATATCTTGCCAGGCATGACCCGAGCTACAGTGTAAACTTCGGTGGAGGTTTATTTATTAATAACCTACTCCAGAGCTGCTAACTGTCATTTAGATTGAGAAATTCAGTAAACTAAAGAGATGAGAAGCTCTTTGTATCCTCTAGTGATTTTTCTCTGTAGAAAGGAGCATTTCGTGTCACATGAAGCAAATATTCTGACATGGTTCTGAACCTAGGTACTCTGTTTTGTAGAAAGCTCAAGGTAACGGAGCTCGCTTCTTCTTTTCTCCCTCTCGGTTGAAGATGTCCTTCACAAGATTGCAAGGACTTTTAAAGTGATTTCCAGGCTTTCAATCCTCCTCTATCAGCTGCTTAGTGCCTCAAGGTAATCTAACTATGATATATGGTAAATATTTTCCCTTGCAGGAAAAGCGCTTAAAGCTATTTCTATGCATTGATTGAGCACATTAGGCTAATATTTATCCATTTGAAACCTGGAGGTTTAGCAGTACATCACTTAATAGCTATGCACCGATTATAAGAAGTAATTATACATAAGAATATCAAAGAATATTAAGTCCCTTGCGGAGGAACCATCATAAATGGCTTGATGGTGATTAAATTTGGGGAAGCTGGAGTAGTTTGGAACACTGCTTATTAATTTTAGAAGGTGCATGGCTCTCTGAGCATTACAAATAAATAGGACTACCAACGTTTATATATTTAATGATGTTTTGAGCTGTAGGAATGTGGCCTTCAAATTTCTTGCTGCAATTGGGTGCATTTGTTTGTTGCAGGACTGCTTTCTGTGCATTAAATTCTCATTGTTTCAAAACTGTATCAGTAGGGTGTAAGTTCTTACAAAGCAATAAAGTTTACCCCTTTTGCTTGTGCTTGAAAGTGTTCTTCAGCCAGTGTGATCTTCTCTGAGTTCTCGAGACCCCTTCTTCTCCTTCTCCTCACTCTCTTCCTTTGAAACAATACCACTACCTTCTGTCTTCACTGTTGCTGAGCAGTTTTCTCTTTTCTCTCTTGCTTGTTCAAGCCAAGGACCTAGTACAGGACTAGTTTATGAAAGCCATACCCTTCCAGTTTCCTCTCACAAAAAAAAAAAAAAAAAAAAAAAGAGAGAAAAAAGAGACAGAGAAACGCAGGCTTCCCAGGGATCAGCCAAGCCAGCATTACATGTCTGAATAGTCTTTATCAAATGGGCATACGTCTCTTACACATTCTATTTTTGAAACTTATTTTCTGTGGAATGGAAATTTATTCTTGATATTGTGAGTTTGACTCAACTGGGGATGACAGGCAGTGCCATCAAGTTTGGCATCATATATTAAAAAACATTTTCATATTTAGCTTTAGCTACTCCCATGGCATTATATTGTGAAAGCACAAAACAAAAAAATACCAGCATTTGTTTGCTGAAATATTGTTCAGATTTTGTGGCAGCATGGAGTTAGTGTGATTTCACTGCAGGCACTATTAAAACTATAAATGCTGTTGGGAAAATGAAGGCATAGATTAATCCCATTGACTTTTGAGGTCTGCTTGCACACTGGCCTTAAAATCTGAGCTATTTTCTTTGTATGTACTATTTGGCCAAATAAACCTTTGTCTAATTCCATAGAGTTACATCAGATATAAAATTGGCATATGTACAATAAATCTATGCCCTTTTAATTCCCTTATGGAATGGAGGACATATGTTATTTATTATGTACGGTTATGTCAGACAATAACTTAATTTTTCTGCAATTTTGTCTTTTTAGCCTTAGATGAAGATGGAATGCTAACTTGCAATTACAGTCTTTGGGTAGTGTGTGATAGAGTGATCTATACTCCCACAATTGATTTTAATACTCTTTACAGTCTAGACGTTCTTTGTGTTATTGTTTAAAGTGCAGGTCAGCTTTCCAAAGTGACTCTGAAAATGCAGTAATATGGTTCTGTGCTTATTCTCTGCCAGCAACTCCAAAATACAGTTTATGCATTTAAAAGTTGGGTTTGGTTGCTACTGGCTTTTTTTCATAACTGAAAGTCTCTTTCTTGTTGAAGCATGAGTTCTTGCCTGCTATCTGCCACCCAGTCCTCTCCTCAAGTTGATAAAGAATGTACCACCATCTTCTATCACCATCTACCACTGCCTTAGAGGCAGGGATACTAAGTCCACTCATGTGAGGTATGATATGCTGTCACTGGCACAGCTCATGTGAGGCAAAGAATAGACTCTCCTTTGCTCTGGTCCCTTAGGACAGCTAAAAGGGCTGCAGTGTTGGAAAGGCCTTCCATTTCTGCCAAGAGGGAATTCTGTAGTGACAGTGTGGTTGAAGACCAATAAAGTTTCATTCTGAGTACTCATCTGCAACCCTGGTGTACGGATGCATGGGAACTGTGAAGGGAACATAATGCTGAGGAGAGTCAGGAAAGCTATGTAATTTATAGGTTCCCGTAATTCAAAGTGTAAACCTAAACTGAATATTTACTAAGTTAACCCCAGGATTTTTCATTAATGCTACAAATAATTGTCTAAAGTAATTCAACTGTGCATTCCAGCTCATAGAGTAGCCAAGAATCAAGATATTTCAAAAGATTATATCAAGCTTTCCCTTAGTTTTGTCTGACCTTCTCTCTTGAATGCCTTCACATTCTCACTTCCCTGTTGTAAAAGAGGGAATGTCACAAGAGCTACATTTCGTTGAAAATGGAAGAGGATAAATAACCTTGGCTCAGTACATGAGACTTATCTCTAGCTTCTTCATGATTTGCTACAAATGAATTTGTGGAAGACGAGGGCAATGAATGTGCAGATGTCTGTTTTATCTTGCGAATTAAAAAACACAACAGAATATGTTGACTGCATA
This sequence comes from Phalacrocorax aristotelis, assembly GCF_949628215.1. NCBI lineage: Eukaryota > Metazoa > Chordata > Aves > Suliformes > Phalacrocoracidae > Phalacrocorax > Phalacrocorax aristotelis. The sequence goes on along the minus strand of NC_134278.1, from coordinate 75,755,772 downwards.
TAAGAGAGACTGGAAGTATATACTGTGATAAACTTGAAGTATACTTCATTATTTTCACCTGAGATAATTAATGGTAGGCTTAGAAATCATCTATAAAGCCTGAAAACACTATGACTACATCACAGAATGCAAGGCCATTCTGGTGGTGCAGACATGAAGATCGCCTGCTGTGGAATGCCAGGCTCTCCAAGAGCTACCATTCGCCAATGTTTCAGGAAAGAATTAAGAAAAACCCAGACTGACCACGTTATAGCTACTTGCATTTCAGAAAAGGTACACTGTTGGGCCTTCCTGAGCACCAACGTCCTTTGGAAAAGGTGTCTAACCTCTCTGGTCCACTTTGTCCCAGTCTTCCTCTAATATCCTGGGGCACTGAGTCCCAGGTTGCATGTACTGTGAGAAAAGGGGGTAGAAACACTCCTAAATACTGATTCTCAGCAATTCATATGCAGTTAAAGACTCATTTCTCACAGTTATGGGCTATTTTAGTTACAGATAGATTAGGAATTTACAAAACAAGGCAACTAATGTCCTAAACCATCTCCTAAATCAAAACTGCCTAATTAACTTTTCTCAGTCGAAAAAATAGAAACTAATAAAAATAAACAAAAAAAATCTGTGGGCAGAATCATTAGATGAGTGATTTTATGTAGAAAAGGGTGTTTTTCAGAGAATCAAGTATATGTTTATGATACGTATGCATATTTATAATCTAAACGTTCAGTGTTTAAATTATAAATATCACATAAAATCCTATAATAGTGCAAAATCCTGAGCACAACAATGTAACACATTGCTGGAGATGAAAATGTGTTCAATTGTTTATGTTGACCAAGCAGTAGTATCTGTTTCTCTTGCAGAAATACTGGAAATATGCTCCTGCATAGCTGTGATTGGAGAAGAGTAGAGGATTTTTCCTAGAAATATAATCCATGTTTTTGTGTTTAGCTCAAGTAATTTGCTAAGAAAAGCTCTGTGATTGTTTTTGATTAGAATTACTAGGAAAGTTTAGATAGAGACCCAACTTTCTTCAGCTTTTTACGATAGGACTTCCACTGAACTGTTAGCTGAAAATATCTTCCTTTATTCTACCAGCAGTAATGACAACTTCAAATCTACCTTTTTCAAATGATAACTTAGGTACCTCTTTGCTACACCTCATCATTCCTGAGCAATATATCTTCTGTCTTACCTGCCTGGTAATAGCAACACTGAGGTGTCAAGTTTTCTAAAACACTGTGTATTACATTTAGCTGAGCTGTGCATTTCTGATATACAGCCAAATACCTGCACCATTTATAACTTTGTAGATCTGTAGCTTTTGGCAGTAGAGCCAGTCACAAAGCTTGGATGCAGACATGAAATTTCATAAGAATTTGCTTATTTAGCACTCGAGGTCTGGTTCAGGTCATTTCTGATTCTGTGTCATATCTATAATAGTACATTATTTATTACAATCTGCTGGTAAGATGGGGTCTGCTTTTTTCATTGCCTTGTCTAATAGTCATGCTTAGTGCACTTAATTTTATTTTTTTTACAGATCTTCATATTTACCATTATTTAACAAATGTTATTTTGAAGGATTTCTTCAGAATTTCACAATATTTGTGAAATATACTGACTACACTCAGAGGAAAAAAACTTATTCTCATCCTTGGTTTAGCCTGGCATATATTCACTGCTTTTTCTGCATTGGTCACTGAAGAAATAGAATTATAATAATTCTGAGGGACTTTCAACAATGATTGTTCACGTCAGTCTGCAAATCCTCAGCCAGAGTTATAGGAAAAGTCAATATTTTTGCTCAACCCTGCAGTCTGAAGATTCATAAAGTAGAAACATTTTTCACCAGGAATTAAATGCAAATGTACCTGAAACCAAAGTTTTAATTACGCTTGTTGTCTCACAGCAAGAAATCTGTCACCAGCCAAAGGCTTGAAAATTATGTCATCTGGCGCTGACAGATAGTGATCCTATTGTAAGAGACTATAAACAAATTTCCAATCTGTATAGTACTGATTTGGCAATCAAGAAGAAAAGTTTAATCTTTAATATTTAAACAATATGATAAATATTTAAAGAGTAGAATATTTTAGTTTTCTGTGATTCATCAACCAATATTACATCAGGATGGACACTTCTTAAAGTAGCTCATCTCTTGCAGCTATGTAGCTGGTGTCAAAAATGATATTACTTTTCAGTCAGATGGATGCCATCAGAGGGTGATTCAGAAATCCCTGCAGTAATTACCTTTATTTTCAAATACCTTTCTCAGTTTGATCTTGTTAAAAATGATGGTTTAGGTTTTGAAACTTTCAGCTTGTAGAAATTGAGATCTGTTTTTTTTTTTTTTAATGAGTGAAGCCAATACTTGCAGCAGTTATTTATAGAAAATACAGAAACACATAATCACTTGTCATGCTAAAGTTTAATCACCTCCTTGCACTATTATGGATTCACTAGTCATAACTCTACAGCCAGCAATTCAGTGAAAACTAGTTCTAAACAGGGGGCTTATTCCATTGATCCATGTGAAAATACATGTCCTTTCATACCATTCTGGCTTTTCTCCCAGACTTAGCTGAATCTATGGTGCCTCCTACACACCCTTTACATAGCATGCTGTCCTGGTTGTAATCTCACAATACTGTACAGTTGCAACAAATGGGATAACTAGGGAAAATGCTCTGCTTTGTGAGAGACCGTTTCTGTATCCATCACAGTTGTAGTGAAAATGCAGTTTTCTTTTTCATCTGACCCCCAGATTATCTTCTCTCCTTCCCTGGTGAGGCAGAAGGCATCAGAAGCAGACCAAACTACTGTTTCGAAGCAGACTAAGCAGTAAATTCTGTTTTTAAGCAGAAAATACTTTGCAAAGAAAAGAGAAATTCATCTTGGGATGCCTGTGAAACTAGGTTTAAGACAAACAGGCCTAGGCTTTTGTTTCCTCATTCCTAATGGCAGTGGACCCATCCTGGTTGCATTGCTTTTTTTCCTCACACGTACCCTGTGACCCTTCTGAGATATCTAAAATGGGCAGTATTTGGGGATATCAAGGTCCTTTCATGCATTACCACTTTAAGTATTCTTATTTCTTAGTGTCCTCCAATTAGTCTGGTCTTTCTGCCTACCCTTGATAATGACTACAATAGTAGGCTTTTTTCCCCTGCAGCAGAATGGCTATTTTCCTCTGTATTTTGGGGGCATTGGAATTTGCTTATGACCAAAGTGGGAGTCTTCATTAGGTCCTGCATTTGGAGCAATTGCTAAGAAAAATCAGCCTCCCAGTGGAGGCTAGCAAATATGACATAAAAACCCTAAAACTGCCATTGTGCAAAAGTTTACCTTAATGAATGTATCTAATGGGTTTTGAAAACAGAACAAATCAGCCAGGCAGTTATTTCAGTGTCTGTGTTACTGTAAGTTTAGGGAACAGTGAATGATTCTCATTCCCAGAGACCTCTGGTTTCTAGTGAAGAATCTGATGTTGTGATTACTTCTCACTCACTTGTTAACCATCTGAATGCAGATACTATGTATGTGATGAATGGCTCCTCTGCTCAGAAAAAGAGTATGTTCTTCACTACTAGTTGTAAAAGACTGATGTGTTTTGAGAGTACGAAGTTTGTTATAGTCTGTACAGCTGCAGCTTAGATTGCTGAGAAAAGTGGTTCTGTGACCAAAATTACAGCTTTACATACTGACTGAATGTCAGGTTTTCAGTAAGTTCAGTCAGCAGCTTAGTCAAATAAAATGCCAAGGGGGAAAAAAGGGTGGAAGAATTTTAGTGTCTTACCTTCTTGCATGTTTCAAGTGATGATGGCTTCTGAAACCCCGTGGTCATAAATTATTGCAAAATATAAAAGATTTTATTTGTGTAAATATAATTTATATTACATATATTATATGTATTTGTGATATTATATATGTATATATTATATATTACATAATTATTATTTATATTACACCTCAAAAACTTTGTTCAGTTTTGGGTCCCTCACTACAAGAAGGACATTGAGGTGCTGGAGCATGACTAGAGAAGGGCAATAAAGCTAGTGAAGGGTCTGGAGAACAAGTCTTATGAGGAGCGGCTGAGGGAACTGGTGTTGTTTAGCCTGGAGAAGAGGGGGCTGAGCAGAGACCTTATCGTTCTCTACAACTACCTGAAAGGAGGTTGTAGTGAGGTGGGTGTTGGTCTCTTCTCCCAATTCAGAAGTGATAGGATGAGAGGAAATGGCCTCAGGCTGCATCAGGGGAGGTTTAGATTGGATGTTAGGAAAAATTTTTTCATTGACAGAGTGGTCAATCATTGGAACAGGCTGCCCAGAGAGGTGGTGCAGTCACCATCCCTGGAGATGTTCAAAAACTGTGGAGACGTGGCACTTCAGTGTGTTTACAAACCATGTTTAGGAGGCATGGTGGTGTTGGGTTGACGGTTGAACATGATGATCTTAGGGGTCTTTTCCAACCTTAATGATTCTATGAATCTATGATTCTATGATTTTTGCTGTTCTACAAAGTGTTAAAAGGAAATACCTGGGGTAATACATTGCAGATAAAAGAGATCAAATCATTTGCGTACAACTGAGTTGTAGCTTTAAATTCATATTACAGTATTATCTTTAACTTCATATTACAGTAGTCTTCCAAACCTCTTGAAAGTCCAAAGACAGTTGATCTCTGCTTTTTTCTTGCTCTGTTTTTCCCCATCACATGCCTCCTGGGTCATCATGTCTTGGATGGTCACTTTTTTCAGCTATCTCTTTCTCTGTTAGGATCATATATTGGCTTGAGTGTATTCATTAAGTTTTTCATGTTTCTGAAACAGGTTCATAAACTCACTGCTTTTCTAGCAGATCTTGTGATGAACTAATTTAGATGTAATTTTCAACAAAAACTGGAAATGTTTCACATACCAAATTTTTCATCATTCTATTCTGATCAGTAGAAGTTTTATCATTAACTTATGTGGGAAGGGAGTTGGAGCAAAAATAGTGAAAAAAAATATACTTTCTATAAGCAGAAAAACTATTTCCCATTTTTTATTCTTTCTCAGTAGATAATGGTAATTGGTGCAGCATAAAATATATTTGTTATGTTTTCAACATAGGAAATTTGCTGAATAACTGAGATTTGTATTTCTAGTACCTGGTTGACCTGTGGTTGACTTGTAATTCTGATATTAGCCAAAATGTATTTGCTTGAGTTGATTCTTGAAAATGAGCTGCAGGTCTTTTGGCTTCAGGCTTGATCTTGTTTGCAATACATTGCTAAAGTTTTAAGATTCATCCAAGCAGCCCACAAAGCCCTAAATTAAACAGTCAAAAGCTTCAAATATAAAATCACTGGTAAGGATGTCCATAGCTGATGCCATCCACTGCTGCAATGTAAATTCACATCCTAGTTTTCTGCCTATTAACTGTGTCACTAAGTCTGCAGGTAGTATCTTAACTCGTTTCATTGCTAGTCAGCACTCAAATGTGTATGCATGATAGAAACTGATAAAAAGGAATTAAAATAAAGATATAATAATTTATTTCAGTAGTGCACAAAGGAAAAAGAAAAAATATCCCAAGTATCCCAAATCTGTGGATGAAAAGGAGACTGAATCACAAGGGACTAAAAAATTATGTGCACACAAAGCCATGTCAGTGGGGACAGACTCAAACGCTTTAGATTCCAAACCTATATATTCCAAACCATTTTACTTGTTAAACCATTAACAAGCTGTTATGATGTTTTCAGTAAGTGATGTGTGACAGAGGAGGAATATAATTTTTGTAGTGTACATGGCCAGAATGCGGCATAATACCTGCATCAGAATGTTGTGACAGTAGGTAGATATATTGTTAAATATGGTGGTGTGGATATTTAGAACATTGTAAGCCTGATATTCTGAAAGTGTGGTATTTTTCAACAAGAAAATACAACAAATCACAAAAATAAATTGTATATATCTAGTGATCTGAATTACAAGGAAGAAATTAATTGTGAGTCACTAAAGTCTGGATGTTGTTCAGATTTGGAGCACAACATTCCTACCATTTAACACAGCTGAAAATTTATTGCATGTGTGGCAAATTGCAAAGCCTAAGTTTTAGGAAACTGATATTTAAGATTAATTTTTTATGTTTTCAGATTATCCACTGATTTTATTTATAGTTGAGGAAGGTAAAGCAATCTAATAAATCATACCAAAAGACTTACGTTTCTCTGCTTTGATATCTGAATAAGTGAATATGCATTTTTAAATTGATTTCCATATGCTGAACTCTGAAGTGTGCAATGACTTTCCAGGTTTACTGGGAACTATGAGTTGTTTAAGTGTTCCTGGTGTTTAGTCCATTTCCCTCCCATGCAGCTTATTTCAACATGAGTTACAGTCATAGCAGGTGTTTCTCTGGACTTTGAGGGAATGAGAGAAATTGTTTTCTTAATAAGCAAAACCTCTCAATGATTTGTGGTCAGTTCCTTCTATCTAATGATTTTTCATTATTTCTGGTAGGTCCTACTTTTCAGTAGTATTCATGGAATTCTTTGATGAATAATGAAGCACAAATTACTTTTGGCATAAGTAATTTCACCAAACAGAGCGATAAATATAGATAACTACACGTTTGTGTAGTTAGATTGTATAGAGATTGTTCCTGCAGGTTTGTGGCACAAATTTTTATATGGAAAAGTTACAGTGTTATATATACAGTGAGTGTTCACAGCGTAGTACCTCACTATGTGTACTAATCCTTCGGTTTTGCAGCAAATAACATGAGTTGGATACGGCTCCTTACTCTACTGTCTTCTGAGCACAGAGATCATTGCTTTTTCCATTGTCTTTTTAGCAGTGTAAATTGTGCACTGATTTTGCAGTATATTTACCCTGACTCTGTGCACATAAACCTGCATGGCACAGGAATTGAACTGTTCTGAACTCCGCTAAAATCAGGAGAAATATTCTGACTGACTTCCATGGCATTTAGGTGGCACTCATAATATTCATTACACTTTTTAAGGAAAAATAAAGCTTTTCTTCCTTCTCTGTTTTCCAAAGCTGCTAACATTTCCCATCTATGGATAACACATGGCAATACATTTTTTTGCCATTGTTTTTTTTCCAACAGGAAAGGAAGTATTGTCCTTTAAATATGTCTTCTAATACTTGTCCCTACTAGTTCTGCAAATCATAGTAATCCAGTTTATTGTAAACCTAAACATGTATATAAAGCTATGACTTCTCTTTGTTTCCCCAAGATGGAGTTGTCTCAGAGGCACAATGCGACTCACGTTTTCTTTCAAGTCTGATGACATCTGAGATTTTAAAAATATTTGCCATTCTGGTGCCATTCGCTGGTGCATTCTGCAGCATGTTCACGGTATTAATCATAATCTTACTTTATCTCTGATAAGAGGGGGGCACCCCTTCCTTTGGCAGGTATCAGAACAGCCAGTTGTTGACTGACTGCTACAGCCATGCAATTTATCCAGCACTTTGAGAAACTGGAGTAGTTTAATGATAGGTTCATAGATATCCACCTGTTTATTAAAGCATGTTGGCATTTCCTATAACTTGAAAATGGAAAAATAAGGGAGATCTATATTCTGTTGTTTCCTGGGCCACTCTAAGCTATAACAGGTTCTAGGGATCAGAATGAAATAGAAAATGGAGGGCTGCGTTCCACCTCCCTTGGACAGCAGTGCGGCTGGTCCCTTGCTTAGCAAGATGGAGTCAATAGATAGCAAATGGTTTGCATTATCTTCCCAGGCATATGAACATAAGAGTATTTGTATGTCCCTGTGATCTCATTCCTTCCTCTTCTAATCCCCAAGAGATAGTCTAAGTCTTGCAGGACAAAAGGGAAAAGAATGAAGAGGGGCCAAAACGAGGCAGAGGGAATTTAGGAAGGAGTGTGATGCATGCAGGTATAGACAGCATGGGTGAAAAGTGTAAAGCCAATTAAAATAATTCATCCTACACCTTAATTCTGTTCCTCTTGGAAGTCACCAACTGTTTTACTATGAAATTCAGTAATGTCATCCTACTTGCACATATAGCTATTCTTTGGTGATACAGTTAATGGGACTATGACATTTTCTTACATAGGACCACCTACACAGACTTTATTCTGCATCCACTCTGAATTTAAGCCTGTCTTTAACAACACAAAAACCAAACCTAAGCTATTATATAAACTTTCAATTTGCATTTATCGTGTATAAAAGCAGCTCGATTTTTTGTTTTGTTTTGTTTTGGAATAACTTATTTTAAAATGTGACTGTGTATATGCAGATTTAATTGGAGGACATAATAAATGTCAATTGTCATATTGAGACACAAATAAATCCCTACAATACTCCCTTAAACTTACTCATAGGTTACCCAAAATATTTTATGAATAACTATGAATTAGTTAACAAGATTTGGTCTGAATTGTATAGCTTTTCAGTAACAGTTACGTAATGTTTGTCTTTCTTACCCCTGTTTCTGCTGACTTTATTACAATCACTCCCACTGGTGTAAGAATGTCTTCTATGGTCTCTCTCAGTGACTAGTAATACCATCATTACAAGAAAATGTGTTTTATATTCCAGGGTTCTGACAAATATTATTGCCAATGATAATGCCCAGCAGTTGGAATTTAATTTGGTTTTTTGAACCTATGTTATTTTTATGCATATGCTGTATTAGACAAAAGGGAAAGAGCGGAGGAGGTCTGGGATCAAATTCATGCTGAGTTTGCTTTCTTCCTGTGGAGAGATTTTAAACTGCTTGGTATCACATGGCTGTATGCTCATTATCAGGAGACAAATTAACCATGTTTAAAACGGGTCTTGTATGAAACACATAGAATAGGAAATACATGGACATTCGCTATAAAAGGCAGATGAAATCTGGACAGGCAGAATGTGGAAGCCAGTTAAGCAAGCTAGCTCTGAGATTTCTCTTTAATAGTCTTCTGTCATTCAAAAAGGCCTATGACAAATCTATACCAGAATACTTCCAGGTCAACCCTGCATGTCTCAGTATAACAGAATACTTAATAACCCCCACATTTTTTATGATATTACAAATCTATATTTCCAGGATTTTTTTCAGCACAGTTCTCCAAGTTTGACCTCTTTCTCTCTTCTGCTTCTCCATAGGGGAGGAAGTCATCATCCTGGGGCACAGGCGGTGTGGGGAAAAGTTTAGAGGAAATATTAGTGTGTCAGAGGAAAGGAAAAGGAAAGTTAGATTAATGGAAACCAGAGAGGAGAGAAAAAAGTAAAAAGCACAAAAAGTATTTCAGTAAGTAATTCAACTGCCAGATAGATAGTTGATATTTGTTAATTGGTAGTGCTGACATATGCTATTTCTTTGCCTGTATCCACCCACTCATTGTGTCCTTGACTACTTTACTCCTTTGTACTCAATTGTGCTCTTGTTTGCAAATACAGTTTCATTTTGATACGCCATTTTATGAAGTATCTGAAAAGCTCGTAGATATCATTGAATCTTCACTGGAATAGTATGGAAAACACACACTGTAGATAAACGTTTGGAATTTATTATTAGTGATACGCATATTCATTCTAACGTTTTCACTCTGAAATTATGCTATTTTATCTCTTGACTTTTCTTTTATCTTCCACCTACGTATTGCTGAAGAGATGGCAAAAACAGAGTAAGTGGCCAGCAACAAAGCAGTTGTCATCCTGAACTGTCAAAGAGATCTGGAACCCAGGAGTGGGGCTTCTGATTAGAAGAACCATCTGACTCCATTCACTGACTAGAGAAGGAGTCTCACAAAACTGCCTTCTGTGCTAAACTTATCTTTAGAAACACTTTTCTTATTCGTATTTAACAGTAAGACCCAGGTCAACGAATCCACTAAGGTTATTTAATGCTACCTGATGCCTGTGGCATCAATATACATTCAGAAAACTTCAAAAGCTGCTTAGCTGGTTGCAAAAAAAGATCTAGATGTTTATTCAGACCTGTTGAGTTTATTAAATGGCACTGGAAATCTCTCTACAAGAGGCTTTTGAGAGAAAGCCATTAATTCTCCAGCTTGTAGGAGCAAAGCAGCATGAAAATAGCCTTTTTCACATGAAAAAAAATGTTTCAGAACATTTTCAGACCTCACTAAGGCTTCAGTTCCAAAAATGTAAAGGGGGTCGAAAATTTTGTAAAAGCCTTTAGTAAAAGCAGAGGATGGAAGAGAAGGTTCTTACAGACTTTTTTCCCCTAATCTTCATATTTTCTGTATCCAAAGATTTTTCCTTAGTGTGTTGATACATATAAGATCTAAGAGTAAGGTGAGGAAAAAAGAACATCTTTGTCTTATTTTTGGACTTTTTGCATGTGCTCTCACAAACAGACTATTTTCAAAAAGTAATACTCTCACTTTGTAGTGCATTCTGTCTTAATAATAAAAAAAAAAAATTTTCTTCCTTTACCTTTGACATTGTTTTTTTCCTGCTCTCCATTTGTGAAAATATTCTCCCACAGTGATATAGTGGATACCTACAAGGGATAGTCCTGGTTTTGTGAAGCTGGATGCCTTTATCTTCCCATATAATCATGAATAGCAAGTCTTCCATCAAATGACACAGAGCACCAAAATTAGGCTTATGCTTTGAACTACCCTCTGGAGAAATGAAGGTCTCATCAACCACAGAGAAAGACTAAAAAGGCTCATCTTCCATATGCAAAGTTACGAACATATTAAATTATAAACATATTTGTTAATACCCTCTTTCATATTCAATTAAACAATAAGAAGAGCAGACTGTAAGCTTGTGATTGTGAGGACAGCCCTAGGTCTTGGTTGATAGACAGGATCAGCTGGAGAATCCACCACATTTCCACGTTATCCCCAACTGCAGGGGATACTTTCAGTTAAGGAATTGATTAAAGGGTCCCTCTCACCAGAGTCCTAACTATTTCTAAATTGGTACCTTATCATCCGAGTCAGCAAACAACTATTTTTATGGCATAGTGACAAACAGGAATATCTTTTGATTGCAGTAACACCTCTACTTGGAACTGAACTTCATTTCTATTTGCCATGTCTCCTTAAATCTCCACTTAGCCTAGAGGAGATTTTCCTTTAGAACTAGATTGATTTCTGTTAGGCTATCTGCCAGGTAGTAATAATTGAGGTTTGGCATCTTCGTTCCTCAGTTGTTCCCTGAAGTACAGTGCTTATGCTTTAGTAACTCCAAATTTCCTTTTAGCATTTTTATAAAGAGGAACATAAATGTTCTGGTGGTGTTTTGGAGGCTGTTCCCAAGGTTTTTAGACATATATTGCCAAGCAGACTGGTGACGGTCAGTGTAGCCTTTCTTCTGATTGGCACCTGAGACAGAAATTATATGCCCTTTATTGTCTGTTGAACAATTACAGGTGCTTTCAAATGGCAGATAATCTCTCTTTTAGTCCATATTTCTCTTGGTGACTGCAGTTGCTTTGGAGAGGGATTGTCTCACACAATATCACAAGCTTAATTTTATGGTGTTCAGTGCAGTGAGGCATCTCTCTAGATCACTCCTTACATTTTACCAGATACTCATACAAAATAAATGTAATTATCCCCCTTTTGTGATAAGTAAGTCAGGAGCAAAAGTAAATCTTCTATTCACCAAGGTTGTAAAAAGTGATGCAGAAAAATGATTTGCAATAAAAACATTTGACAATGTACCTTTCCTTTGCATTTCAGGATAAAGATACTTTTCTTTGGCTGCTACTGTTTGGATCGTTTTACAGAAACATATTGCTCTGATTGATTTTTAAAAACCGTCATCCAATTTCCAGTCTAAGTGGATTCATAGCCAGCTAATATCCACTGTTTTTATGGGAAAATAAATGTTGACTTAATATTTTTTTTTTTCTGCCTGGCATTTACTGGTATCATGTGATATCACATATCCTGCACAAATTGCCAATCTTTCTATCTACTTGCCTGGACTCTGTGTTGATATTCATAGAATCTAGGTTGGAAAAAACCTTCGAGATCATTGAGTCCAACCATTAATGTAGCACTGCCAAATCCAGTACCAAACCATGTCCTTAAGCACCATGTCTACTAGTCTTTTAAGTACCTCCAGGGATGATGACTCAACCACTTCCCTGGGCAGCTGGTTCCAGTGCTTGACAACCCCTTCAGTGAAGAAATTTTTCCTAATATCCAATCTAAAATTCACTGGCACAACTTGAAGCCATTTCCTCTTGTCCTACCATTTGTTACTTGGGAGAAGAGACTGACACCCACCTGAGGTAGTTGTAGAGAGTGATATACAAGCACTTTGGTCATTTCTCCTTGACCCAACCCAAACTACTAGTCTTACCCAGTGGAGTCCTAATGTACCTCTTGTTATAGGTATTTCTTTCTAAATTCACATGTAAGGAAACTTTTAGGATAGGATTTTTCTCAGGAATTCTCAGGTAAGAGACTTTACTTTTAGAAGATGCTTTTGCAGTTCTGTTGACCTATTTCAGTGAGACAGTACAAGAAGCAGGTCATGAGAAAGATAAAACAAAAAATAAACAGGATGGGATATCTGATATCTGTAATGCAATATTAAGGGAGAAAGACAGAACAACATAGCACACAATGTGAGATCATATAACCGAGTGACTAGCAGGTGAGGAAGATTCATGCTTGCTGCTCTGCACCATTGCCTGTAAACCTTGCTCACCAGCACAGCGCAACAAATTAAATGGCACCCTTGTCTGTTTTTTGCCAGCTAGGGTTATTAAATTGTAAATTTTATAACATAAATTATTATCCTATTTGCAAATATTATAACTTCTTATTGTATTATAAGACATATTTGTTATTCCAATGTGAAGGTTGATGTTGAAGTAGCTTCTTTCTTTGTTTCCTTGGTGACTGCACCTGCTGTCTGATCATACCACAAAATGCAGACCTGCAAGCAGGATGAGCAACTTGTGCGTAATATTTGAACCTCTTTGTTATAAGTGGTCTGCTGCTAAAGAAGAGACGGAGATTCTGATAAATCTGCATTATAGGGACAAACTTTTCTAATTAACTGTGTGTTGATTTGGAAACTTGTTAAGGATACACATTAGCAATTTGCATTCAAAAGGTAGGGAATAGGACACCCTATTTGATAAGAATATCAATAATTAAAGTGTCTGTTCTTTGGGTGTTTTCAAGGAAAGAATTACAAATCAAATCATATTAGTGCTCTCCATCTTGTTTAAGTCTTTTTCATTAGCAAGTAGATAAAAAAACATGCATTGTGATAACATGGTAATACATTATAGTTCCATACCCCAATTAAGCTGCAATGATTGCATGGAAATGAATCCATAAAGTATTCAGTTTATATCATCTCAATGTTGTTTACATTTGATTTTTAATCTCTTCTGTTCATTGTATACCATTAACATATTTGACATAGCAAGATGACTTGGTTTTGTTTTTTCCTAGTAGAATGCTGTATTGTGAAAGCGATGGATTTTTTTGTCACCTGCTCCTACTATGATTTACTCACTAGTGGAGGAATGTAAATGAGTCACGTAAACAAAAATCATGTAAAATTGCCTGTGTTACTAGACTCACCCGATGCCTAAGAACCACAAAGAAAATTAAAACTTCCACATAGTACCAAGACAGAAATGTTGATTGTTGTTGACAGAAGTTTTGTGGTATGCATTCAGTGGGATCAGAAGCATCTATCCCTGCACTTTCCAAAACTGGAATGCATACTGGAAAATAATGAGTTTATATTAAAGTTATCAAACTAAAGTTCAATTTGATTTAACTTCAGTCCTAGGAAAGAGCTAGTGATTTGAGGAAACGTGTAACAGTATAAACCAAGAACGTATGGATAGTATAAATTGTGTTATTTGGTTTAGTGGTATCACCTTTGCTGCACTAGTGTCTCCATCTTTATAGTATCTAGAGTTGCAGGGGAAAATGTTATCTTTTTATAGTGTGATATGAAAATTTTAATGCCTAATATATTCTGTGAAAGACTGTAGTATGTTTTACTACTTTGATCTTTTCAGTGTTCAGTATTTTGATTGGCTGGGCATTTTGCTTCTTCCCCACAGGTTTCTAAGACTGTAAACAGGGGGAAAATTAGAGTAGCCAGTCAGTCAAATTATGGAATATTGAAAAGGTCAAAGTCATACAGAACTGTACTTAACTTATAGAATATATGAAGCATTAAAATTCTGATAGCTCATTCTTGTGCCATGGATTGCAACAAGAGAGAGAAATACTGCAGTTTGAATCTATACCTATGATGGTAATTATAATGAGAATGGAAGATGGTACAAACATAGCCTACTGTCATTCTGACAGTGTTTTAAATTTTAATACAAAGGCCTTTTAAAAAAGTATTCTGCATGTAGAGCTAGAAATATATTTGTAAGCTTATTGAAACTGAGCTCTCGTACTGTAACTTTCTGTCTTTATAATCAAAGAGAGACTGACTATAAAAACAAAGTTATAGAACAAAAGCAGAAAGGTGATGTCTCTTATTTCATAGAGATTTGCATAATGTAATGGACACAAAGATGTGATCATGATTATAGAAATGAAATTCAGAAAAAATGTCTGTTGTGACAGTTTGGTATAGTACCTTTAGGAAAAAACAGTGTTCCAGGGAAAGACAAAATATGTCCAAAATACTGCACGTTTCCCGTTGCAGTGCATGTATTATCTTCCGAAGTAGCGCCAAGGCAAATGAATGGTGGCAACACTTTATTTAAGAATTAAATTTACAATTCTAATTTTATTGTTCTTTTCCTAGCAGAAAGAACAAGACTGTTTTCATATTTGAAAACTAACTAGTCCCTTTTAAAATCCACCTACACTACTTTTTTTCTTCTAGTTTCTTTCTAAGTGTGAATAGTGTGACTCTCTGATGTCTCCATGTGGGCCTGACCTGCAATGGAAACATCAAGATACAGAGTTACACTCTGCCAAGCATGCTAAGTATTTTAAAACTACTTCTTAAACTTGCAAATTCAAGTGTCAGCGTAGCCAGCTCAAGGACAATACTTCATCAGGACCCAAAGCAGTGAGATACTAATTGGCTTCCCACTTAATAATTATAAAATCCCAAGCACGTGGATTTTGTTTCCACGTTCCCTCTTAAGACTGTTCAAGTCAGGTGGGAAAAGTAGAGAGGGATGGGAAAAGTAAGAGATGAGGGAAAAGAGAAGGCTTAAGGGGATTTCTAGCCTTATTGGGCTGTCTTTTATACTGGTTCTTCTGCCTTGTCATGAGATTTACTCTTTACAGGGTAACAAAAGTTGATGTTTTACCACCTTTGTAGCTATTTCTTTTATTACAGTGCAAATGCTTCTGGACTGAAGAGATTAATGCTATATTTGAATATATTTTATTATGCTATAGTTGGTGGAGTGTGTAATGATTGACAAGAAGTAACCGACAAGCTCTTGTTAATTAAGGTACAGGCAGGTTTTCCACATTATTTGCTTCTCTACCAATTTCAATTACATTACTACCCCGGGCTGAGGTATTTATACCAAATGGTGATGTTTATGTTGGCTGGCTAAATCTGAGTTGTGTAAGTGTTAGGGAAAAAATCTGCTGTTCATTAAAAGTTTATACACCAAGTAGAGCTGTGGGTTGGAGAAGGACATCTCAGTAGGCATTGCATTTGTAATGTCCTTTTGTGTGGCCTGGCTTTCTATTAGAAGTATGTAGTGGTGTTATCTCAGATTAGGAAATAGGAATATATAGGAATGTTTGCCTAGTGTCTGCCCAGCTAAATTGACAGCTGATGTCTCTTAAGTAAGATGTACATGACTTTTCCTATTCCCTCTTCAAATATGTATTGATACTATGAGAATAAGGATTTGGTAACACAGGAACATTTTCTCCATATGGGGGTTTGTGAAAACCTACTGACTGTTCAAACACACCCTGTTGTGTTTCCATTTTGGTAATCCCCTTTTAACATTACCTTACTAAAGGAGTTTTAATAACAACAATCACTCTACATTCCCTGGCTTCCCTCTCCCTTGGAGAATGAGCATGACAGTTGTTGCACATGCATTGTTTATGCACCTCTGATGGAATGGGGTCTCTTTTCAGGTGGCTGAGGGGCACTACTGTAAAAACTGATTAATATGCATATGAATATGAAACCTTTACATGCAGAGTTGGAGACTATAGGCTGAAAGAACTTTAAGGGGTCCCTGTCCACACACCTTCTCAATGGCAAGTCAGTTGCACCATGCCATGCCTAAAAGGTAGTGATCAGGTTTGTTCTCCAAAAAATTCCAATGACATAGGTTTCGCCTCTTCTCCAGTGTTCATCTGTCCTTTACATCAACACACATCCTGGAACAGATTAAGTGAATCTCTTTTGCTATGATTCATTTGCATTGGTCCTCTGTTGGCTGTGGTCACGGAAAACACTACCTTCTTGCCTCCCTGCAGTTCCTTTACCCATATTTGAAAGCTCTTACCTTCCTTTTCTTCTATCTTCTCTTAATTAGACGAAACAAAAACCAAATAAACAAATTACCATTTGTTGCTTCCTACACTACCCCAGTCTGCTGTCTTGGACTGCATTACACAAAACATAATATAGTCCATTTGAGTCAATATTATCCAGGCTAAGTAGACTGGAAGAACTACTTTGCATGCTCTGTGCATGACATTTCTCGTCACATAAACTTATTCCATATTAACTTTTTCTGGCTGCAGCATGATATCAGATATTGTAGAATTCACACATTCACAAACACAGTACCTCTACAACTCCATGACTAAAATTATGAGGCACTGTGGGTACTCAAAATCTTAATATTGGTTCATTTTATTTAAATTTTCAAATAAAATAAAAATATTCAGGCCAGACAAAATCATGAGGAACTCTGCTGACTGCTAATAAAGGTGGAGGATTAGGCAGCATGCAGGCAAATGAAACTCAACATGCCAAATACAAGGTTATACACACTGGAAGTGGGCTGAATCCTACATGCAGCAGGGTTCTGAATAGCTTGTTTATGTTTACATTGCTCTTAGTGTGCAGCAAGTATTGATATTTTAAACCTAGATATAGCTGTGTTAGAAAAAAATATGTAGACAAATTTTCTTGCTAATTAGTGGTTCTTTTAGCTTTAGTAGTTTCTTCCTCTTTCAGTCTCCTAGAACATCAGATTAATCTGGGTTTTTAACTCAAATTTTAAATATATATGTATTCTGAGCAGTCTTTTAGGAATCACAGACAAGAATGTAATTTAACATCTTTCCTTCACAATCATATAGATGTATAACAAATGCCAGTTTACTGTACTTAAATATTATTCTCAGCTGAAAGAACAAGTTTTACAGTAGAGAGATGACTGAATATGTTGGGCTGATGAGTTATCTGCACTGAAATTAGGAAAATATATATGTGGAAAAGGCCTCCACTGGTTTGAATTCTCTGTGATTCTTCTTACAGCAGAAGGCAACAGATTTTCAGTAGTGGAGAAAGACACAGGTTTAGTGTATTCTGAAAATCATGTGTGTCAGAGGGAAAAAGGCAGAAGAAACTAACCAATAGGGTTAGAATTAATAGTATTCAAAGAACCTGGGAATTTAGAAAACACAAGTAATCTCCAAATTGGTGAACTAGGATGCAGTTCCAAATGATATTTATAGAATTATTTGAAAGAAGAGTTCATATAACTCCTGAGATATGTCTTGGAGCTAGTTTCTATATGGGGGGTGATAACATCCTCTAATCCAACCACATTGAAGCTCCTTTTCCAATACCTCTCTGTTTGTACATACCTACATTTTTAATGTAAAATGAAATGTGCTGTTTTCTGACATGCCTCAATGTTGCTGCTTGCAGCAGTGTCACTGGATCTTCATAGTATTGGCTTGGGGGCTGATGGGTTAACAGTGGATTTTTGCTAAGTTAGGTGTATAGTCTCAGTAGATCTGTGCTACGTTCCTCGTGTCAGTCACCTTGTACTGTAAATATAATGAGCTATTTTTCTGTAAAATTAGGCAGAATTATTTATGTAATCTGTTTACTGCATATTATTCTAGAGAACATAATAGCTGGTTTCTTTTTTCATGGTGCCAAATGTATTAGATAAAATGTACAGGGTATCAAAATTCTTCGTAGGAGAAACTAGAAAAAACAATCTTTGAATGTTCGTGGCCTACCTCCTAAAATGTCTGTCATTTCCACAAATCAAATTTTCCCCATTTCATTTTAATATTAAGTATAAAGCGATCACTTTACATTCAACTTTGTTCTTGTGATACAAAGGGCTTGTTTAAAATAATCATGAAGAGACCTTCACTATCAAACATCTAAGTGCAATACAATATATTCATCCTGCCTGCAGATGCAATGGCACAAGGGACAAACTCTTTTAGATCACGTTTTCTGAGGTCTTCTTCAGTGTATTGAATGCTTACAGGTTGAATTGTTTAGCCTTTCTTCCTAAACTTAGTTAATTAACCCTAGATTAACCCCTTGAAAGAATATGAGAATAGCTGCAACTAATTGACTATAAAATTATTACTGATATATACTGCACAAATATTATGCAATAAATATAATTAATGTCAATTTTATTGCATGATTGGATGTAATTTTACCTTAATGTTTCACTGAATTGTTTTAACTATCTGTGCAATTATGAACTTAATATTCTGTTATCACACTATTGTATTTAGTTAATTTTGATACAGTTAAGCAGAATTGAGTAGCCTCTTCTGAGACAGAGAAAATGCTATGCCCACTGTCACTTGAAAATTAAACAATTTTACTGCATCCTAGTGATTTTAACTTAGAAATTATTTTCCTTTTCCTAGTATAGAGATAAAACTGATTAGCAATATTCCATATAAAAAGTTTATCCCAATGCTAAAAAACAATGATGCAGTGTAAAAATTTCTTCAGTGATAAGAAAGCAGCAGTTTGTGGTTCCAGAAAGAAGCTGAGAGTTTGTATCCCCAGGAGCAGTGGTGGAACTTCTCAAGTGGTAATAGATGTGAACGCTTCGGAGAAGATAGCAAGTTAGCTAATGATAAAGCAAATAATCATGAACAGTGCAGAATGATCCAGAGGGATTTAGATGAGTGAAGTGTTTTGGCCAGTGTGTGGTAAATGCAATTGAATTTAATGTGTGTAAGGCCGAAGCGTGTACACAAAAAGGGGCAAATACCATGAAAACAAAATATTATTAATTTCTTCCTTCAGAGAGTAACCTGTACCTCTTCAAAGAGGAGAGAGAACGCAGAGCCGTTTTGCACTGATACAGCTCCTGTCCAACTGCAAACACTTACCCTCTCTTTCCAGACATCTCTCCTAGCACCCTGTCATGCTAATACTTTGGATGCTGTCAATGGGTCTTTTATAATTAATAATTTCAGGGAGTCTCTGCAATGCAACTAAGAGTTCTGTGGCTGCCATTGGAAAGCAAGTGGGCATGTGAAGCAAGGAGTTACACCATGAGGAAAGAAGGTGGAGAGCAGGGAGAACATAGCCACCTTGAGAAGCTGGCATCATCTCTCCTTTCCTTGAAAACTCCTGTATTTCTTTTGTCAGTGTATAGGCTTGACACTGTGCCTAGGAATTATTCCTTCCAATTCTCTTCCTCTGTCTTCCACAAAATGGCCTAGGTTCCATTTTACCAGCTCACGTATCATTTAAGGGACAAAGAGCCACATTTACAGATTAACAGCTATGACAGTAAAGTAAACTGATATCAAATGTTACGTTAAAATCTCAATTTTTTCCATGCATAATTTAGGTCTCCTGAAATACAAATGTCTGACAGTTTTAAAACTAAAATACCGGTGCATATATGCAGCTAATTCTTATATTCTCAACATCTTCATTACACCAATAACAACAGCGTCAATATCCTTGATACTGAAGCTATTTAGAAAGCACTTTGATGTGCCTATGCATAATATATTAAAGTTCATTCCATTTTGATACAGTAAATTTCTTAAGTTAAAAATCAGAGATGTGACTACAGCTTTCTCAAATTTGTTTGCTGTTTCAGTAGAAGAGAGATTTGTTGTTGTTGACTGGAATTTTCACAGGCATTTTATGGTGCTTGGGCATGAATCAAAGGAATATTAGGGATCCTAACAGTGCATTCAAGTCAATCGTTATTTAGGAGCCTAAATAGGAGTTAGACATCTTAAGGCTTCACTGGGTCTGTGTGACGCCTCTGCTTGGATACCAATGGTTATCTGTCCTGTTTATTCCCATTTAGGAATTCCAGACCTATTGAGGTTAAAAAAGATGTTTAGATTTTGTGAACATGATTCTGGCAATATCACTGTATCAATTGGTTGCAGCTCAGTTTTGTGTCTTTTCCTTGATCCAGCCAAGGACGTGCTCCAGCCCTGCTGCAAATCTCATCCTGGAGAGGCAAGTAAATAATTTTTTGCCTGAGAGAGAAATACTAGCAAATTTATTAGAGTGTTTCCTCAGGAGACTGATCCATAATTGAGACATAACTATGAGGGCTGAAACAGGTTTTTAAAATGCTTCTTAAAAATCTTCTCATTACTTTATAGTCCTATATGTTAACTTGGTAGAGTAAGTCAGATCAGTTGACAGATAAACGTTATCTTTCAGGAACAACACAGCTTAGGAAAGGATTTGAACCTGAAAAATCAAACTATCATCTAATCCTACTGCCATGATCTATAGAAATGATTGGAAGTGGTAATAGAAAATCCTTTCTACATTGCGCTGATATCAGGTACATCGTATGTGCAAGCTAAGTTGCAAACACTGCCTGCCTGCCAACTGTAATGGTTGATAGCATAATAGATTTTCTCAAGCTAAAACATTCTGCTTGTTCTGTATGGGTGCATGTATTCAATATACCTGTTTTTCTAAACTAAAATAGAATGAATGACTGAAAAATTTTATTTAGGAAAACTTTATATTATAATTTTGACTGGTTTGCTTACCAAATAGATCAATATTAATATAAAACATCCTGAGAATGACAGCACAGTGACAAAAATCTCAGCTTCAGTTTCATCTGTGATGTATCCTCAAGATACTGAGTTGCAGTATTTGGAATCATAGAATCATTAAGGTTGGAAAAGACCTCTAGAATCATCAAGCCCAATCATCAGCCCAACACCACCATGCCTCCTAAACCATGCCCTGAAGTGCCACATCTACACTCTTTTTGAATAACTCCAGGGATGGTGACTCCACCACCTCTCTGAGCAGCCTGTTCTAATGCCTGACCACTCTTGCAGTGAAGAAATTTTTTCTAACATCTAATCTAAACCTCTGCTGACACAGCTTGAGGCCATTTCCTCTTGTCCTATTGCTTGTTACTTGCGAGAAGAGACCAACACCCACCTCACTACAACCTCCTTTCAGGTAGCTGTAGAGAACGATAAGGTCTCTGCTCAGCCCCCTCTTCTCCAGGCTAAACAAAACCAGTTCCCTCAACCTCTTCTCATGAGACCTGCTCTCCAGACCCTTCACCAGCTTTGTTGCCCTTCTCTGGACACGCTCCAGCAAATCAATGTCCTTCTTGTAGGGAGGGGTCCAAAACTGACCACAATATTCAAGGTGTGGCCTCACCAGTGACAAGCACAGGGTCATGATCAGTTCTTTACTCCTGCTGGCCACACTATTCCTGTTACAAGCCAGGATTCTGTTGGCCTTCTTGGCCACCTGGGCACACTGCTGTCAGCTGTCGACCAGCACCCCCAGGTCATTCTCCGCCAGGCAGCTTTCCAGCCACTCTTCCCCAAGCCTGTAGCGCTGCATGGGGTTGTTACGAAATTGCAGGACCCGGCACTTGGCCTTGTTAAACTTCATATAATTGGCCTTGGCCCATTGATCCAGCCTGTTCAGATCCCTCTGTAGAGCCTTCATACCCTCAAGCAGATTAGCACTCCCACCCAACTTGGTGTCACCTGCAATCTTACTGAGGGTGCGCACTCAATCCCTTCATCCAGATCATCGATAAAGATATTAAACAACAACCCTTTCCTTTCTTTTATCATTTCAGTGTTGTTATCTTTGACAAAATCATGTAGTCCTGAAGTTTTGCAAGTGAAACCTAATAATTTATCTCAGTGTATGACAAAGAAGCTATTGTAACAAAACATGCCAAGGGCGATCTTTTTACCCGCCAAGATCCGTTCAAACTTTGAAAGGTTTGGATGTAAACTGCAACATAATAATAATACCAACTTCCTGCATGGTATTTTGCATTATTGTAGAATGCTTTGTAAATACCAAAATTTCTGACAAGGAAAACCAGTACTTTTCTTCACATTTTGCCAGTGAGGGAAACTGATGTGCAGAGGAGACAAGAAATGTGTTCATGGCCAGGGTGGCAGCAGCAGCAGTATGGGCCAAGCTGCTGAGAGAGAGTTCAGTATCTTGGTTGTTAGCCCTCGTCTGCTCTGGGTGGCTTGAAGAGCATTGCTGACCTAGCATTGGACTGTTGGAAGATTCCTTATGACTGTAATTAGATCACAGAAGTCTTTGTAAGTTTTGTCACCCATTCTGCTAAACACACGCTTTTGTCATACTGCTATTTTTACTATTTCCTAGCAAGTTTTTTGCTCAGGCCCCATTAATTTGAACACAAGAAACATCATATAATAAGTAAGTCTCCTCTGCTTCTGAATAGTTTTCTTTCCCATAGTGACTGTTGTAGCAAAAGTAATTTCAGTTAAATTCCTTCAACTATATGGCAAATTCCTTTGATTTGTTTATTCAGTACTTACCAGATGTAGTGGGTTCAGCAGGATGGAGTTAATTTTCTCACCACACCCATAACACCAAGCTATGTTAAGATTTACCTTCATCCATTCATATCTTGATTTTTCTTTCTCTTCCAGAAAAGAGGACTTTCTTTTTTCTTTGGAATAGTTTTTCTTTCTGTGTAAGAGAACAAGTGGTTCTATTTTGGACAAAGAAACCATCTCCAGGAAATGGTCAGACTGAAAATACCTATTTCGGTTTTGGAAGGGTGTGATCTCTGATTGTTGATGTTCCTTGTGGCATAGGTTGTTCTAGTAGTCGACAACGTGGTAATCTTGTCTATGTATACACAGTACTGCTTTCTCAGTGCTGTGAAAACACAGGTGCCATCAGCCATAATAACCACTTATTTGCATTCAGAAGGTGCTTCTGCAACGCGCACAGGCATTTATTGATGTTGCTGGTCTTCATACATAAGTTAGAAAGAATGAGTGTTAAACCACAGGCTTCATTAAAAGAGAAAAAAAGTCTCCCACTAGAATATGGTATCTACCAAAATTGAAATAAAAGCTTAATTCTATGTTATTCCTTTCTTTTCAGTGTAAATAGATTTTGTTGATTGGAGCTGGTACCGGAACTGTCCCAGATAATAGAAGTCATTGGAGGATATTGATTGGAACTTGTGTGTCTTGGGAAGTCTTGCCAGTAAATGTTTATCTTTAAAGTACAATGGACATTTATGGAGCATTTTAATATTTGCCTGTATCTAGTGTAGACCTGCAACTGAAAAACCTTGTGTAGATTTCAGAAAGAATCTGATAATACTTTGACGCAAACTGGAAGTATTTTGTATTTGTGTACTGGACTGCTGTTGGATGCACATTTACAGAAAGCTGAGTGAACTGGAATGGGAAGTTCATAGAACTTAATAATAAATATGGTTTTCAAACCTATAAATGAATGTTCGAACTTGTCTTCTCTTGGTCCTGCCATGAAGATTTGAAGATAAGTGGCCATAGAAAGTGGTTATCTCTTGGATTCTACCCTCTGTTCTTCTTCCTAGCTTGTTACGGTTCAAACACAAGGAACTTCCTTTGTATTGAGAAGTACCATGGGCCACAGCTTTCCAGCTTACTCTCTTTCAAGTTGTTTTTGTTGTTGTGTTGAGGAGGGTAGGGTGATGGAAGCAGAGAATGGGGAAGGAATTAAACTGACAGAATAAGAGAAATATTCCCTCTTACAAATACTAAGGGAGTTAGAAGTGCATTATTATATGACACCCGGAAAGGAAAGACTTGACTTTATGGAAATCCAGGTAAAATACTTTTGTGTATCAGAAAATCTGTTATGAAGCTATTATGTTAATAGGTGCTGGAATGCCATCTATCTCAGTTTTTAGGAGAAGTCTGTCTAATGTTTTTTGTTTGTCCATCATCACAGTATTTTGTTTCCTTTTCCACTTTAAAGATTAACATTCATTTTTTATTTTGCTGATGGCTGCATTTTAGCTACTTAATCTTTTTATTATCACCAGGGACAGCCTCTTTGCTGCATACTGTAACATTCATTAGGAACACTTCACTCCCAGAGGTAGTTGAGTACTATAAGACACAGACTGCCTGCAAGCTGCTTCCTTCTGAGTTCTGCCCATGTGATAGAAGATAGTAAAGCTTTGTTTCATTCTCAGAGTTGCCACTGAAAGCACTCTGAAATGATTAGCCTTTGAGGTGATCATCGCTATGCATTGTACACTCAGATTTTACTCTACTACTGAATTTCAAAAACTTAGTAACATTAGAGGTCCAAAACAACACAAAAACCTTAACTCATTCTCTATCTTTATTCTAACAGCAAAGGGAATCTGTGATTTGTACAAATGCATAAGCATTTGACCAAACATAACATGTTGTTTGGGCAGGATGGAGCTCTGAAACACCTTTCACTTGCAAGGTACTTCTCCTGGTTTAAACTTCTCATCTCATCTTGGGATGGTGGGACTATAGGTCTTTAAATTCTTTTGTTATGATAGCTACTAAGACTTTTTATCTTCAACAATGTATTCAAGATGAAGCAAAGAAAATCTAGTATGGCTAGCTGAAACCAGGGACTTTAAACTATATATTTAATTCTTTCTTTACATCTTATTAAGGTTTTTGTAAGTTAATTTAGTGTTCACTAACAAGGCTCAGCTAACGTACATTGCTGTTGTCAATGTAATGCTACCTGGAACTAATGTTCTTTCAAAAAACTCAAATACTCTTCAAGAAAATGGAGACCACAGCTCCACATCCCTGAAGACTGTATCTCTGCATCCGTCTCCTGAAGAGGCTGTTGTTCATCAACATTATTCATTTGTCATTTGCCATGACTTTGAGGAAGAAGCTGCACATCAATACAATTTGACTCTAATTACTCCAAATAGTCCACAACTGCATCCAGACCAAAATCTGATACAGAAGAATTGTTTAGCTAATATTGCAGTGCACATGATTAACCTGAACATCTCTGAACTCCCACTAGTTGAATGAATAAAAAGAAACCCCCTTCTTCTGGGCACTAAAATGCAAGTTTCCACCCTGCCTTTTGAGACTGATTTATATTAAGCTGCAGGTCAACATTTTAGTCTGGTCTAGAATTCTTTAGCAAACCAGTTTAATGTTGCTTTTATTCTGAGCAGTTGAAGGACACCAAGAGAGTGAAGGGGAACTTTTGGGACTCTTAACTAATAATACCTTTCTACAGAGCCCCAGCTGACTAAGAATCACTTATGTGAATATTAATATGAACTGCAATAATACTAATTATCTGTTCCTGAATTTTAATTTGCTCTTTAAACCATCAAAAATTGTATTCCTGGAAAAATATCATCCTGTAGTAACATCAACCAAACTCCACAGAATTCATGGAGTGGTAGAAACATACTGACTGAGAGAAAACCTTATAAAGCTGTGGACTAGCTGTTCTCTAGCTCAGAGCAGCTCTAAATGACCTCCTGTAAAGCCATTATTTTATGTTAATAAATTACCAGAAGGACCGTTTAGCAGTAATTTATTAAATTGAGATTAAATAAAGGATGAACTTAATTTACCATTATGAATTAAAGCAGAGCTCGAGGCCATAGAGTCTTGACAAACAGCAGAAAGGATGATGGATGCAGGCAGATAGAATCTATTTTAAAATGGCTATTTCTCTGGTTTTGAGTGGTGAGCAGTTTTCTTCCTAAGGAAATTTTAGGAGAGCAGAATGGGTTTTTTTTTATTATTCAGTGCAATTTTCTTATTTCAGTAGTTGAAATATTGCCTATCAGTATTTATAAATTGATTGTGCACTAACAAAGAGCTTGAAAGAATCAAAACCCAAAAAGTTTGTTTTAAATAATGCCTTCTGTTATTTGTTGTATTGCAGTGAGTCAAAAGATGATATATTGATCTGGACAAGGTTCAAGGAAAATCACAAGTGTGTTTCACGCACTTGTGTTACATGGCAAGCATCTTTTCTGTGCAGGTAAATGTCAAAATTCCAATGCAATGCACAACTGACTAGAGAGAATCAGGGTTGCAAGTGCGTTCAGAAGAGGGGTCAACAGCCAGAGTGCAAAGAAAACAATTTTTGGCATGTGAGGAGCCCACGTTCCATCGAGTTTTTATGAGGGATTTCCTTTACATTTCGTAATTCAGTTATGTAATAGATAAGTGCAGAGGACTTCAGACAGAGTAAGAGTCCTGTAGTCTGTTGAGTCTCATCCAGCAAAAGTGTCATGTCTCAGAAACCCATAGAGATGCAAGACCCACAAAATCTCTGTAGCTAGGGTCTCATTTGGGGCACTTGGAAGGGGGTGTAGGCTATTCTTGTTGATGTGTATGCTTTTATGTCACTCATGAGTTTGTTCTATGTGTTAGTGACCAAATTTTTGCCACGGGCCTGACGTCCTTGTTAGTAAGAGCCAAAAATTCTGGCCGGATTTACTCACTCTGCTGTTTTCAGTAGGTTTTAGAACTCAGTGCTTTGTGGTAATTAGTCTTTAGGCAGTTCCTTCATCAACTACCCTCTTTGAAAATACATATAGCAGATTTCTTAGTATGGCTGATGTATATGTCTCATCAATATACAGTCCTTCCTACATGCAGAAAAAATTCAATATGCTTTATATTACTCTTGCTTTCATTTCAATAGTCTTTGACATAGTGAATCCTTGACAAGATGCAATAGGTTATGGCAAGCAGGTAATTTCCTGAGCAGTCAGAAATGGAAAGGAGGAGGAAGCAGCTGTACCTTCAATGCCAAAAACAAATGGCACTGAAGGTGGCACCGGCACAGGTCCTTGAAGTGAATACACCTTGTAGCACTGTTTAGCTAGCCTAGACAAGTGTTCTGCAAATGGGGTAAGATTACTGGCTATCATGCTAGTCAGTTTGTCTTTCTGACACTGTTTATTCTGTTGTTCTCTTGTTGTTCTTGTTTTGTTGTGGGTTTTGTTTGTTCGTTTGTTTTAAATTGGACTGCAAGCCCAATAGGACTTAGACTATCTTTTTATTCAGTGTTTGTACAGCATGAATCACTTGGGCTGCAGCTAGATGTTATGCTGATGGTAGTAGTACTAATCTCAATAACAATAATATCATAAATAATTGTTAGCAATGATCAGTCAATGTCTGGCAAAGAAAACAACTATTCAACTTTTGATTTTTATGGCTAAAATAGCTGATGAAATATGTTTGATAACACTAGAATTTGTCTGGGCCTTGGATGGCAATTTTGTCTGTAGATTTTTAAGTGCCTTATAAATGCTGATACCACCAATTTGCAATTAAGGAGATGGTAATCTAAAGAGGCTAAATTGAAAGGTCATTCAGCAAGTCAGAGCTAGGGTGAGGAATAGGTCCCCTGGTGTCTTGACTGTGAGGGCTTTTGCCCCATCTTCTACATCTTGCAGTAATTACACAGAACCTAGCAAGTGCATCATTATTCTCATCTTCTAGGGAACTCTGCAGGGCAAGTGATATTATCTAGGAATGGGAAACTTTTGTTCCTTTAATTACTTCTGTTCTTGACAAGGATTCAGCACAAATCTGGAAAAGGTTCAGCTTCATGGATAAACGCATATGGCAGATAAGGTTCAGATTAGCAAGGTAGCCCATGATGTGCCTTAATGTTCAACCCCATAAATATTTACCTTTCTGCTGATGTAAGATCTAATGTTATAAAACCTACATATAAGTGAACTGGAACTATCTAATATTGCTTATGTCATATGATTAATACATTCACTTTTCTCAAAGTATTCTCATTCAGTTTATGTTCACACTCCACCCATTTTAATGTGTGATATGAACGTAACTGGGTTCAGAGTTCTGCAATGAAAGAAGGTATATACAGAAGTGCAGACACTGGCTGATTTCCCAGTTAACTTTAAAACATCGTATATGAGAGTATTACTATAAGGAGTACTAGGAAGTCTCAGTCATTCTTGATTGCCTATTTAGCAATAACAAAACATGGCTTGGTCTATATTTCACGGCTAAAACAACACTGTAATGAATTGGCCCCAGGTAGCAATTAATCACTCCCCCAGCTGCTCACTCCCTCCCCCTACCCAGCAGGACAGGAGACAGATAGGAAAAGCAAAAGCATGAAAACTCATGGGTTGAGACAAAGACAGCTAAGCAAATCAAAAGAAGGAATTTACTCACTACCTCCCCTCAGCATGCAATGTCTAACAATTCCCTGGAAAGCAAGGCCTCACCACACAAACCCATTACTTAAAAACAGAAATAGCATTAAGATCTCAACTTCCTCCTCCTTTCCCTTGAGCTTTTATTACTAAGCATGGCATCATATGGTATGAATTATCCCTTTGGTCAATTCAGGTCAGCTGTCCTGTTGTGTCCCCTCCCAACTTCCCCACCCCTAGCCTACTCACTGGGGTGCAGAGGAGAAAACCTTGGTGCCATGCAAGCACTCCTTAGCAAAAGCCAAGAAACTGGTGTGTTTTACTCACAAATCCAAAACCCAGCACTGAAATTTTCTGAAGAAAATTGACCCCATACCAGCCAGACACTTTAAAATCACATTTACATGCCAGTATGAGCACTTTAAAATCCCAGTACAAGCACTTAAAAATGTCTATATTTGATAGCACTACAGTCACAGAAGAACCTTTTTCCTTCAGAGGAAAAGGTAGATATATAGAATAGTTTTGCAGTCTCTGTTTTTATTAATATTACTGTTTCAGATGTGCTTTATGCATACATTAAGCAAAATCAATTCATACAGTGTTTTTGATGGAAAATAAAAGAGGAACTCTGTTTTTTAAATGCATTTCCACATTCCTGGAATCAGATGCATGCCCTTGACTATTATGGATAATTTGCTGAAGAGCCATATATTGCATGATAGCTTTGATTTTTGCTTCAGGACATAATGTTGCACTACAAACTGTGCTGAAAGAGTCCACAGCAGAGATTTGAAATTAAGTATGAAGGATTATGCCTTGTAACTAATGTAGACATCTGAATCAAAGCTTGAAATGTAAATTATACCTTATCAGATGCACATTTAAGTGTCAGACCAGTGCTTGATCATTTGTGTAGGCCTTTATTATCTCTTCATGAGCATTTTCTCATCCACCCTTTTCCCTGAGTAGGTACTGAAAATATTGATTCACAGTGCCTGACTGTGCAGGTTTGGAAGCTCTTACTCAAATCCTACTGAGGTGCCTGAAGACTGGTTGTTGGTACGTTGACAAGATCATTAGAGAACCATCATGCAGAGTTTGGCACAGTTGGGAGTCCACATGAAGGTAAAAAATTGAGTGAACATGAAACCTGACTGGCCATTTTGCTTTAGAAGAGATGGCACTGTTAGGTCAGATGCGAAGTGGATCTGCACTGGTGGAATAAGTTTGTATTGCTTCTACTTGAACTATTCCTAGCTGGTGCGTATGTAGAGGACTAAAGACTTTCTTCTGTCATTCCTTCCCTCATCATGAGCACCACACTCGTAACAAAAGCTTAAGTAAACAATGACAGGGAAAAAGCAAAACCTTATCGAAATGATTTTGTTTCAGTGAGCTGCAGAGCATATTAAATTTCTTAGATGCAGGAAAATATTAGGATCTTTATTGCTCAATTAAATTATGCTTTTTGCATGTTAAGTCTGTTTAAAAAGAAAAAAAGGGTACTGAAAGGCTAAAAGCACAAGATGGAAAATAGTCTCAAAATATACAAAATTTGCAAGAGACATTTCCATGATAAAATGTGCTTAACACTCGAGTAAGTAAACAAAACTGATTTGTTTGCTGAGGTTGAAAGATTAAAAGCATTAAGCAAACCCCTCGTCTAGAAGTTAATATCTGTTCCTGGAAATGATAAAAAAGATGCCTGAATCAGCATTTCAAACACTTTAAAACCTTCAATATTTATACTGATTTAAAGAAAAACCTATTTGCTGTTGGCATTTCTTTTATCATCCTACTCCCTACTCCTCCCACACCCATATTCAGTGTTATAAACTGAAGTGATTCGTTCTCAAGGGAGGGGTGGATTTAATTGCCTGGATTGCCTTTTTGGCTTTCATTGTTGTCTGTATTAATTTTCTTTTCTTTCCAAATATTCATTGATTTCGTTCACTGCTAACAGATGATTGGTAAAACTCTTCAGAAGTAATTGATAAAATGATGTTTGCAATAACAAAGAGAAAACAACAGCAACTATTAGTTCACATTAGTTCATATTAGATCACATTAGATCACATTAGCTAACCTGCAATATTCTCACTAATACAAAAAAAAACCATAAATAATTCTGTAGGCCTTAATATTGGGAAAATATTTTCATGTTTAAACAAGTGGACCAGTCATGGACCAGTTGAAAGTATTAAACTACTGTAAATAAATTAAAAAAAAACCACACCAACAAAGTAGAAAAATCATTACTAAGCATGAGCTCTCCAATCTACTTTGAAATGAGTTCTTAATTTTTAATTTCAAAGTTATGATCTTACTCCTTTGTTACACTTTCTGAGTCTATGTTTGAATCATGTTGCTGGTTTTGTGTGAATCCATGTTATATGATATACATAATTTGTGCAAGGAGTGCATAGTTAGTTATGATTAAAGCATTTTTTATTTGCATTGTTTAATCCAAATACTTCAGGTTTATTTTTTTTATAACCATTTGTCATTTGCAACAGGAAAGCTATGGTCCTCTGCCTCTGTGCTGCATGTCTCATGAGTTATGAGATTTTGTGTTATGGTTTGTTGTCCACCTGCCAAAAGTCAGTATAATCCTGGAGCTTGAGTGTTAAATTTAACAATTCTTATACTTTAATTTCTGCTATTCCATCATCTTTTTTTCTTTTTTTTTTTTTTGGGGGGGGTGTGGGGGGTGTGTGTGGGGGGGTGTATGCGTAAGCCAAGTCTATTTTCAAAATACTCTTACACAGTAAGGAAAAACATCAACAAGTGCTGTACTTTTCAGACGATGCATCCAAGCAGGCTGTTTCAAGCATATTTAAATTCACTCACTGGCTTTAGAAACACAGCAAGAAAAGTTCCTTTAAGGCAGAGAAAGAGTATGTAATAGAGTTTCTCTGAGTGTTTATCTATATGCATATTCATACTTCAGAGCACTCATATGCAAGCACTGTTAGCCAGTGTTACTAGGGTCATGCTCTAATCCCCTTGCCTCTGCATGTTTTTCTGTAGTTGTAAAAGGAGAGGGGCATACTGTTTCCCCTCTCTTCCAATGTTCTGCTGAGTGGAAATAGTCATTCTGTGCCTGCCTAAAACAGAGTACCCTCAACTTTTCATTATTAAACCCTCATATAGTTTTCTCGAGGACCTATCTGTATTCCTCATAAACCAGGATAGCCATTAAACTGTCCCATCTTCGACAGCACTACAAAGTTCTAAATATGCCTTTTTACTGTGTACTGTGACCCCGTTTTATTCATTGTCCCGTGAGTTTTTATTCTGATGAAGAGTCTTTTTCTGTCACCCTACAGCTCCCATGCTCCCTTGCGCCTCCTCTCAGTGCAGCAATACTAAAAAGGGAGTTCTCGACTATATTGTCACTAGCCTTGAAGACCTCAGATTCTTTTTTCCAGGAAAGCCTACTTTAATTACCAGTAGGAACTGCAGTAATTCATATAGTGGCATATGATACCCATTAGTCATTCCTAGAGCTTTTAAATAGATTAGCTTCCTCTTTGACTATTCCCCTTGAATAATCTTCTGGATAATACATGGTCTTGAACCTCCACCATTATTCAGCTTCTAATTTTTTCTTGGCTGTTAGTGCAGGGCTTTTAGAGCCAGCATTTTTAATTTGGCACAATGCAGTTTTGGAGGAAGATGGGCAGGGGAGGAAGGTCTGGGAGAGAGCGAAGAAGGTCCTGCATCCCAAGATAAGATACTAAATTTCTTGTAGCCCTTCCTCTCTGGAAGCTGCTACATATGCTGGGAAGCACAAGGAAACTAAGACTTCACATAGTTGTTCTTGGGGGGTGGGGGGAGGAAGACAGTCTTCTCTAGCTGTGCTGCAATTTTGAGCTGCACATTATGAAGTGCTCTTGGACTGTTAGTCCATAAAGTCCTTGCTCACTTCTTGTCTTTTGGAGAGTTTCTACCGCAGAAATTTAGGAAAGGATTCTGTTATTCTTTTTACAGTTGCAGTTGCAGCTGTTTTCCAAGATCCCTAAATATCTGTGACTGGTCATGACAGCTGTGGTTCTTAGAAGACATTCTTAGTAACAAATGCAAGGAATTCCAGAAAATATCATCTTTGACTCCAAATTTTCAGTTGGAGAGCAAAGACTTATTCATTTCTTGCATGTTGAGGCATTGCATTCACAGGGAGATTTTTGAGCACTCCAGGGATCGTTACCTATTTAAAACCAACTAAAAAGAGATTTAACTATCAATATTCCATTTCTTTCAGATCCCAGTATTCTGCTGTATCATTTTTCTTGCAGTTGAGGCACAAATAGGCTGCAAAATTCACAGTTTTAGTTGCTGCTGCTCACTAGGAACGGATACAGCAATAATGCAGCCTTTAATGAGACACACCTTCTGAAGTCATACTGGATAGGCACAAAGTATTGTTTAAATCTTCAAAAAAATCCCTGTGTTCCTTAAGCCAATAACCGCTGGTGAGCAGACTGCCATATTTTTTAACCAAATTAGGTGATCTATCATGTGAAATAGATGGAAAGTTCTGGGGTTTGGGGTTTTTGTTTGGGGTTTTTTGGTTTTTTTTTTGCATTGCCACCTTCTGAACCTTCTTCCTTTCTTCTTCAGCGGCCACTCTCAGGACTGTCAGTCATGTTTGCATCTCCAGGGTAGAAGAACTGGTAAGAGTTCATTTCTCAGGAGAAGGGGCTCCACAGCAAATATTTCTGGTTGCAGAAAAGAACAGAGTGTGGAGAACAGCCTTAGATACTGAAAATTCAAGCTTTTTGTTAGAAAGCTAATATGCAGAAGATGACCTCAATTAGTTATTCCATTGCTTGAGAACGGAGATAGGATCACATTTTTGACCTGCAAGATGTTATAAAATTGTTACATTGGATTATAACTAATATTGAAACAGAGTGGGATTGTTACCAATCAGAGTCTTCCTTTAGTTCTTTTAATGGCAACCAGTATCTTCACAAAGACTTTGGTTCTGATTGTTCACAGAAGGCTATGATTATCCTTGATACTTGATTTATAAAGAATAGCTCTTTTCATCAACTGATGAACTCTGTCAGCCTCATTCTAAATGTCTTAGATTTGCTGAGATTAAGTGTGAAATACCAGTTTGCTCACTGTCAGTGCTTGGCATTTACAACAGCAAAACTGGACTTGATAGTAGCCTCTCTTTAGTAGCTAGAACCTCTTTTGTAGAAGGACCTTTGTTCCTCTGTTTTAAATCTCTGTGGAATCTTTTAACACTAACTAGCATTAAAGTCCTACCTGACTTGGATGGGTCATATGACTACACAGGTATAGCTATGTACACCAGACTTTGAATATGCTGTTTGTAAGCATCATACCTTTTCATCAGGCATCCCTTAATGAAAAAGCAGCATCAGTCAGACCTCTACATACTTGATACAAACCACAGTAATTATTGTAATTACTATTCATAGTTCCACATGCAACTGAGAGACACTAAATCACATCTCCAGAAGCATACCATTTTGGTTTTATACTTTGTGCAGGATGATAACAAAAGATGCTTTTCTTTGATACTGAAGAACACATTTGACTGGACCAAGAGCTCACGAGTTCTATTCTGTGAGCAAGTTCAGTGTGCCTGAAGATATTTTTGTCAAGCCTTTATACCATGTATTGCAGGATAGCAAATCTGTAACACGTTAGGCAGTACTACTGTCATTCTCCTACATCAAATAATGGCACTGTTAGATGCCTTTAACTATGCATTAATTATGCATTTTTGTCTGGACTTAGTGCACAGGCCTTCAGATTCATATCTTAGTCTGTCACCATTCAAGGATGAAAACCAAGGGAGAGATTTTCGGTTATTTGATGATGCTAGTTCATAAATAAAATGTAAAAAATGTGGGTTAAATAATTTTAACAAGAAGGTTTTAGAACTGGATCTACTCTGATGCTACTCTCTTTTTGCTTCAGGAATCATTAAAAAGACACCAAATTTCTGTTCCAGAACTGAACTTCCTCTTGGGTGTCCAGGATGCATTCTTGATTTTGCTGTTGGGAGAAGCAATGTACATCTTTACTTCAGTTCCTTTCCCTCCTGAATTAGTGTACATGGCAATACAGAACAGACTACCCAAGCTATAGATGACCCCAACCACAAGCCCAGGAAGTAACACTTTCAAGACAACATGTGGCCCTTGTTCCATTGACACAAAACCCCTAGAAATTATTTTTGAGAAACTATTGATTGTTCACTGGAGCTAAAGAACTTTGATCTTTTACTGGTTTCCTCAAATTTCATTAAGGTGCTGTTTCACTTCTGTGAAATTAAAGTTTTCTGAAATTAAACTTCTCTGAAATTAAACTTTTATCCATTTTTTTTATTTTTCTACTGGTAGTTTTTGAGGTCTTTAATTAGACCTTATTTTGCTTGTCAGGAACTCTGTCGTTCAATGAGGTCTGGATCTTGTACTGTTTTCTCTAATTAAACAGCCATTTGATCTACTGATGACATGTTCCTTCTAGGGCAGTAGAGTCTTGATCAACAAACACACTGCTTACCAGAAAATCTGCTCCAACAGTGGACATAAATCCTCTGTATGCTTTCTTGTATTGTTTTCATTAAGGGTAAAGTTTTTCCTTCAAGTGCTTTTAGAGTTGTTTTTTTTTAAGGAGCAAATAACTGTCATTGTTTTTCTCAAAATCACATGCCTCCAATGCTGAGACAGCATTGTTTACTGTGGTTGTTAGACATGTCTTATCTTTTTATATCTGGTAGAGGATCCCTCATCTTCCCTGTAAGTTTTTTTGACACAGTTATCTGTGGTCAGATACTACCAATTGTCAATTTTTTGATAGTATGTTTGATAGTTATCAATCTTTTCACGTCAATTGGCTTACCTGTTTTGTCACAGAGGCTTGAAGATAAATGATTGTGTAAAGATGTAACACAAAATGCAACTTTATTTCTGACAAAATTATCTACAGAAATTGATGTTCATTTCCTCCATTTCTCCTGGGAGATTGAGACTTTCTTGAAATCTGTGAGGTTATAGCTTTCTCTTCAATTACTATGTTGATAAAGTGCATGCTTTCATGATCCCTCTCCTCATGTCTGTATCCTAGAGAGTACTAACAAGGGGCATTGTCAGGGGAGTCCGTTAAATGTGTTGGGCGAGCAATGAGATCTTTTGCAAACATATGGCTTGGCTAATCATAGTAGCTATTCAGCATACAGGCTTTTCCCTCAAGTCCGATAATTGTGTTTGTATTCATAGGTTGTCCACAGCTTCTTTCTCTTCGCTGCTGGACTGAATCTTGTCATTGCATTCCTTCATTTAGTATAAAAATGCTGGTAAGTTTGAGTTTTGCCACACAATTAAAAAGCTCTTATAGCAGCAATGACAGAAGTGCCACATTACACTGAGGAGGGAATAGAGTTTTGTAATCTGGAGTTGCATCCTAAATGGACTGAATTCTCAGGTCCTGCATGAGAACATAACACATTTGCACTGGGCAACAGCACTGCAGGGAATGTCTCCAGAGAGAAAGATGCTGTCCTCCATGAAATGATACCAGGTATTCCTCAGCCTCAAGACCTTATGCCTGAGCTACTTAGAAAGTCTCTCAGCAGTCAGATGTTTTAGCCTAAGTTTCACACTGAACTGAGTTCTTAGTGGTTGGAAGACTCTTGTCCAAAGCAGAGCATGGTATACTTTATAAGAACTTCGTGACTACATGCCTGTCGTAGTAGTTGAACTTTTCTTATAGATGTGTCCCTCTAAAATAAATTTCCCTCTGGGAGCCTAAAATGTTCTTCATATTTAAACAGAATAGAAGAATTGGGCCTAAATGAATCCATATTATTCTCTATATAATTATACAAATATGTGTATTTAAACAAAAAGCTACAGATATGTACTTATACGCTAAATTATTTCCTCAGACACAGATAATCGGTCTTGTGCAATCTTACTTTGCCATACACCCCAATATTGTATTCCAATAGGAGGGCTTTACTAAAATGTGGAATATTGATCAGAAAGTACAGTTGTCACTAACACCGAACACTTGGCTCCTTTTGAACTCAGGGATGAGAAATCCGGATAATTGTGACAGTTCTATCACAAGAAAGCTGCTGTATTGCTAGAAGGTCAGGTTTTTTTATAAGATTTAAAATTAAGACCCTTGAAATTGCTGGTGCACGTTCAATCTTAATTCATGTAGATGTTAGAATCAGTGTTTTTTATTCAACAACTGGAAAAGTGATATAGTTAATTGGCACTAATAATCACATCTGGTTTTTTCAGCATTGCTGAGTATAAAATGACTTCTGCATGATCTGCATATGTCTCTGTGGCCATTCCAATATATGCCTTCATAACCATATACAATTAGAATGCTCCATAAAGTCCTTCAGACTTTTATGTCAAATGTTGTGAGGTTTTATTTTCTTGAATGTTTCTGAGAAGCAGAAAAGGGGCTATAGCTGTTAAAATGCAGGTTGTTCAAAATGCAGTGATTTCTTTTACTTTCTGCATTAACTTTCCAGTGCCAAAAACTTAAAAAGCTGAATCAGTAGTTGTTGTGGTTTAACCTGGTAGGCAGATAAACACCACCCACCACCCTCCCCCCACCGCCCCCCCGCCCAGGATCGGGGAGAGAATCAGAAGGGCAAAAGTAAGAAAACTCATGGGGTGAGATAAGACCAGTTTAATAAATAAAACAACATCAATAATAATAATAATAAATTGTAATGAAAATGAAAGCAACAAGAGAGAGGGAGAGAGAAAAACAAAACCCAGGAAAAAAGTGGTGCAACCACTCACCACATGCCGACTGATGCCCAGCCAGTCCCCAAGCAGTGATCGCTGCCCCCCAGCCAACACCCGCCAGCTTATGTCCTAAGCATGACGTCATATGGTATAGAATATCCCTTTGGCCAGTTTGAACCAGCTGTCTTGGCTGTGCCCCCTCCCATCTTGTTGTGCACCCGGCAGAGCACGGGAAGCTGGAAAAGCCCTTGTCTAGTGTAAGCACTACCCAGCAACAACTAAAACATCAGTGTGTTACCAACATTATTCTCATACTAAATCCAAAACACAGCACTGTACCAGCTACTAGAAAGAAGATTACCTCTATCCTGGCCAGAACCAGGACAGTATTGTACTGATTTTGTAATCAGAAAACTTGGCAGGAAAAACTACCCTTGAGTCATATTTTTTGTTTTTGTTTTTGTTTTTGTTTTTGTTTAATCAGTCTTTTCAGGAAAACTATAGTTTGTAATCAGTTGGGCTTTTTTAACCTACTTTCATTTCTTCCCCAGTTCTCTGATGTATGGCTTATGCAGATATCTATGGCATTAAGAAATTAGCTTTCAGAAACTAAATAGGTTGCACCGTTTTCAGCCGTATTAAGAAACCTCTATGTTAATTTCTTGACAATAACAAAAGAGTGATGTAATCTGATGTATGCAGCATCTATTCTTGCTAATTATTTTTCACTTGTCATAAATTCCACCTATAGGGAACATGTAATAACTTGGCCTGAGGATATTTAAACTAATTTTCATGAGACAAACATGTTCTCAGCACTTACTAATGGCATGTAAAGTCCTTCCCAGTCCTTGGAGTTAGAACATATTTGTGCTATTTTTTTTTCTCTCTTAACAAATGCAACTCAGTTTTCTAACTCACTTTACATTTTAACCACTGATACCATTAAATTTTTGCCAGGATTTTGTTGGATTTTGCCTTCATGGAAGTTTTTTAGCAAAATATGGCATTAGCTATGGTCAATGATATAGCAATTGTAATATTTGTTGGGCAGTTAAGGAAAAGGATGGCTAACTTTTTTATTGCTGTGATGAGAATTTTGGAAAAGGCTTAGTTCCCAGTTATTTTTTCAAGAAATTCCTTAGTGCCATTGAAAAGTCAACATTTTTTTTCATATTTGTAAAATGAATACAACAATCTCTGATCATATTCCCCATTCAGTAATAATTTTGAAAACATGAGTCATAATCTGTAATAATTTATATTCTATTGTCTTTTCAGGATATACTACAAGGATGAAAAAATATATGCTTAAGGGATTGGATGTAGATGTCCCTTTTTTTTTCCTTCATTGAACAGTTAGCCTCATAGTAACTGAGGCACTAGACAACTAGAGTGTCCCAAATATTGGATGTACGGCAAGATAAGCTGCAGACTACAGCGCAGCTATCTACATTTCTCTTCAGAGTCAATGAATATCCAGTAGGACTTACAAGTTTAGATTCGATGCCACGCTTGACCAGGCTATTAACTGTTGTGGTGGGTTAGCTTTGACTAACAGCCAAATTCTCACCCAGCTGCTTGCACCCCTCTCCCAGTCAAACAGGAGGAGAAAATAGGATGAGAAAACTCATGGGCCGAGAGAGACAGATTGCTTACCGGTTACCATTGTGGGAAAAACAGAGTCACCTTTGGGAGAAATAATTTAATTTATTGCCAATTAAAATACGTTAGGGTAGCAAAAAAAACAGACATTAAAATACCTTTCCTTCCCACTTTCTCATACTCAGCTTCACTACTTCACTTTTGACTCTGCCCCCACACACATCCCCAAGCAACAGTATGGAGGGCAAGGGGAGGGGAGGGGGGGCAGTCACAGTCATAGAAATAGTCACCCACAAAGATTGTTCAAGACTGAGTCAGTGAGATCAGCCAAGAGATGCTGAGCAAATGCCCAAGCTGCCGTTTTCTCTGAACAGAAAGAAAGAGAAGAAACTTTTTCCTTTTCTCTTATTTTGCATATTTTCCTGTTCACATATAATCCTTTCAAATACCTCTATCAATTCAAATATTGTTTTTACTTTTTTTAAGTATGGTACCTGTGCTATATGTATACTCTGATTTTAGGCATTGCAGCCATCTGAACTAGGGATGGAAGCTTTCTTTTGCCTCTCTTGTCCAATGTTACAGGACAGGTCTAATACAGAGAGGATTTTGTTTTGGTTTTCGCTATTGTTTGCTGCATTGTATGTGGAGCACTGCTGGAGGCAGGTAGTGGATTGTCTAGGTGATTCATCAGTTTCCATGGGGCCAGTTTTTCATGCCACAGTTAAAATCTCATTGCGCCTTATATTGTACACAGTTGTTAACACAGATACAAGTGAACAGCAGGAGCCAAGCACAGATGAATAATAGAACAGGAAGCAAAATAAAGATTGCAAACCCAAACTGGGACATGACCTAGAAGACACATCTGTAAAATCAATACAGCCATATCATATGATACTAACTCAAAAGTAATTCAGTATCTACATTAGTCTAATAACTAAACCAAATCCACCTTCAGTTACACTGAACATGCTTTAAACTCAGTGCAAAGCAAAGTTAATGCAAGAATGGTGCACAGCTAACGAACCTGTTGAAAGTCAGACAAAGCCACTTTGCTTGTCAACTAGAGCCAATTCAAATTTGTTACAACCAGGGAGCTGTGCAGCTGGGACAGGAAAGGTGCCTGGTTATGGGTGACACAACTGTGAAAGCAGCTGTTGCAGGGTTTCTTCTTTGATAATTTCTTCATGGTCTGCAGTGGGCTGGCCTGGGGCCAAGATCACAGGTGAGAGCTACCACTCCTGTCATTCAGAAACCACACCTTTTGCCCCTGGCGAGGCATTATACCATCCTGTGCTGCCTGTACTGAGAACTGCTTGCTAGCTCTCATCTTGTTCATGGAGTGTGATACAACTGGGAGGTAATCAAATTCTGATGACTGGTCTTCCAAATCTGCACATTTTGAGCCTTTTCCAGATTCTAACTCCATAATATACAGGGTTGAGTTGGTTCCAAGAGGTGGTGGTTTTGGTTTTTTTTTCTCCAAAACAACCTTATTTAAGAGATAGTAGTTTGGAAATAACCCCAATTAACTGTATTTGTTGGCTTAATGTAACTGTGCATTGCCTTAAGCAATTTTGATTAAGAGAACATATAAATTAGTGACACTTGAGCTTGAAGGGCTGCATCTCCTTTAGGTAACCCTAAACTGTTATTTTCAATCCATTTACTTCTGACATTCTGTCAGTCCACTCTTTCTTATACATAATGCATGAGAAGAATATTTAAAGTACACTTGTGTTTTGACACTAATGAACAGTACTCATAATACTTGTATTTTCTAGGAGCTAAACCCACAGGAATTAATAATGGTTGGGAAGATACACATATAGAGCATAAAAATGTCTAAGTCACAACTGCTGCATTGCTACTAGAAATCATGTCGTTGAATTTCTATAACAAATCTCAAAATTAACATTACCACTTAACCACATTCACCTACAGTTCTTTATTTATTTAATATACGTAAAGGTTAGTACCTTGAAAGTTACTGCTTTGAAATAAAAGTTTTTTAAAAGGTGCTGTTTATAACTAAACCTGGGGATCTGAATGTGTGTTTCCAGAGGAAGGATTGTCTTTCAGTTGAGACCTCAGCTAAGAAAAGCAGCCATTGACGACTGAGATTCTCACTTCAAACTCCCTTACTGTCAAAGGGGAAAAACAAATGTTTCTAGAGGACTTCCAGGTACTAAAACAATAGGAATAATTTATGAACACAATTCTTGGAAATACTTTGTCCACTTCTAGAGAATGAATTTTCTGAGCAAGCATGGTATGGAGACATTGGAGTTCTCTATATTTTATCTGAGATAGCTAGGAAAATGGAAATGTGTTTTCTTCCTAAGCTGAGGGCAGAAAAACTTGAGGCAAAGGTTTGAAGATAGCACAGTATGATTCAAGCTATGACTACTCATTGTACCAGGCGTTCAGATTTTTTTCTACAAACAGAATTATTTAGTTACTACTTAAGTGGACTACCAGGTCGGGGTTTTTTGCCTTTGGGCAGTACGGCC
This sequence comes from Phalacrocorax aristotelis, assembly GCF_949628215.1. Taxonomy (NCBI): domain Eukaryota; kingdom Metazoa; phylum Chordata; class Aves; order Suliformes; family Phalacrocoracidae; genus Phalacrocorax; species Phalacrocorax aristotelis. The sequence goes on along the minus strand of NC_134278.1, from coordinate 75,714,511 downwards.
TCCCTTTTTTTATTATGTAAAGATCACTCATAAGATACTAATTTTTTCCTTTACTCTTTTTTTTCCCTTTTTTTACTTTAAGAGGAATAAAACAAAGACACACTCCTCCTGCATGTTTTGCCCTTGACAGTTTAATCAGAGAAAATGTATTTCAGCCATTTGACATTTATTTATGGTAATGAAATTGATTCAGATTATGTAACCTCCCAAAGCACTTGGAGGTAATGTGCTTTCGGCTTTTATATGTAGTAAATTTAAGTGGACGACTGGGGGGAATAATATCAGCAAGATAAAAAGAATGTCATGGATCTAGCTTGCAAAATTATAACTACAAAATAGAAATGGTCAACCAGCAAAACATGCCACAAAGTTGCGAGCTTGTAAAACTCATTATTACTTTTATTCAAGAAGTCCCATTTATTCTAGAATCCCATTTCAAATCCTATTCTTGGTCATGCTCTATTAGCTCTTATAAGAGGTCTCATACTCTACCAGTTGCTGTTTATTTCGGATAAGATGCTTATGTGAGATGACATGGCATATTCAGTAAAGGCTGTTAATTCTGTGTACAGTCTAATCCAAAATCACAGAGAAAGATCATAAACAAATATTCATATTTAAAGAGTTCAGTGCACTGTTAAGTATCCCTATGCTTTGCAATTTTGTTTTGTTTGTTGAATTTTACTTGTGTTTGTTGAACATTACCAGAACTTTTCTGATACAAATCAGTGCAGCCAAAAATACTGAGGTGCCTTTCAGATTTTCAGAATCTGCAGTAGCTGTCACGTACCACTGTGAGTTGTAGCATTACTAATAACAGCCTGGCAGGCCGGCATCAGGCTTGGTGTCTGGCATTCAAATGCATAAATACTTGATGAAGCATTGCATAGTTCTGCTCTGTTTTGAACTTTGTCCTCCTGACCTGATACCTTCAGCTCTTCTGCTTTATATTCTTTCTTGCTAGATATCAAGGGACACTTTGGACAAAACCCAATTTGTGAAACACCTGCCAAGTGCAGTGATAGCTCTAACTTTTATGAAATTCTTTCAGCAGCCCTTCCGCAAAGTATTCTCTGTTCTTTTTCTTATCTGGGCTTGACTGCTCATGCAAGAGTTAGCCATGACTGTCCAGCACACTCAGTGAGGTGATCAGCATTCAGTTGTGTGGTGCATTGTAGTCTCTAACATCTGTTAATGAAAACTCACCTTCCTTCCAATATCATCGTTGGTCATGTTTATTGCAGTACCGTGCAACAGCCAGTGAAAACTGGAACCTACCATGCCAGCCTCTTCAGGGGAGAGTAGCAAACAGGCCTTCCACATTCTGACCAAACCAGGCCCAAACTGAGGGAGGAAAGGAGATGGGAGAATACATAAGCAGACAGAACAGTGGATGGAAGAAAATAGCGTATCTGTTCTAGCATTTTACAACTGTTTTTGAATGCAGATGGGTTAAAAAGGGAAAGAAAAAGCTAAACGAGAAATCTGAAAAGAAAGGGGATAAAGGGATTCTAAGACCAGCAGTTGCAATAGCATTCAAGAAGATAAGGGATATAGCAGCGTATACCTGCCAGTACATGGGAAATAATGCATACCTTAGTATTATGATAGGTGAATAGAATTTAAGAGCAGAAATATACCATCATAAGTATGTGACCTCCTACATAATGCAAGCCAAGTGGAACCTCCTTCACTAGTGTCATCCTCAAAAGAGAAATAGCAATGCAAATAGAAATCAAAACTAGGGGGGAAAGCAGTGAATACATAAAGTTGAATTTTCATTCAGTTTTAACTTTCCTTGCTGTTATTTCTACATTTTTATTTTATTTACATCAAAAACATTTTGAAAATAAATTAACTCTGCTCCACCCAGTTTTTATCTTTATTTTCCTTTATTTTTTCTCATTATGAGAAGGGCCAAGAATGAAGGGACTTGCACATGAGGTAGAGAGCACCCTCTCCTGACTGTATTTCTACCTATTATTATCCTGGGAGAACTGGAATTTCACAAAAGGTTTTGCTTCTGCGTTTCACATACAACAGATATTTGCAGGAAAACTGGAATTTTGAATATTGATACATGTTGAACCTGATGACATTTTAAAATTTCATGTCGCTGTTTGTCTTATCATTTTTATATACCAAATCTGAAGCTTTGAGGTTTGAGAACTTGTGTTACTAAGCAGTCATTGAGTATAACTGTAAATATTTATTTTGCTTTTAAACCAAGGATTAATGTGTCAGGTAGATATTCTTTACAACTGGGTTGAACTAACATTGCTGTGCTGTTTTGTTCCATTGGAGCAGCACATCACAGTATTATATGATCAGTACAGCACTTAGCCATTATGAACGTCTGGGAACAGTGTGTCTCAGTCATTCATCATTATGCAATTATTCGACTTCCTCATTGACAGAGGAAGGTGCAGGAAGTGAGGAAATGCTTTTATTTATTTATTTTATTTTAAGCATATCTCAGCTGATGGAATAGGACCTTCCTTTATCCCTTTATGAAGATATGGCAGCTGTATGACTCTACATGTGGTTTGCACCATGCAAGCAAATATCTGCTGCAAATTCTGTGCCCCAGTACATATGTGATTGTTGCTTTAATGTGTGGTATTCCAATCAGCTCTTTTCAGTCTCTCTTAAAAGTCCATAATGCTAATTTGTTTGATTAATTTCAAAAGAGCTCAGCCAGATTATCCCATTAAGTTAATGCTACTGATTTTCAACAGATGTGTAAAATAGAAAATGCTACTAAGGGGAATATTGCAAGAATTGCAATAGTCTTTTAGAAGCTGAATTTTAGTTACAATAGTCTAGTCGATTTTAAAGCTTCATTCTATAGGTACTCTACTAAAGAGCTATGAACTGTGGGTTTATCGAAGATAATAATAGTTTGTCTTTAAATAATGTCTAGAGGGTTTAATTTGTTTTGTTGCGTGAGCTATTTAAGTCTCTCCGCACCTTCAGAGGAAGGGCTAAGAGGCCTAGATCACTGCCTGAAAATGTCATTCTGATAGTGGGTGAGAACCTCTCTTTAAAGAGCTCCAAGTGAAAACCTTTCAAGGGCTGCCATGTTGGAAATTGTTGGTACCTCCTGGAGGGAAAATGTAGGAATGGTATCAGAAGCAGCAGATCAGTTGGGGAAATAGTGCCCTAAATATTCCCTAAAAAGCAAAATATTAAAGCACTTCATGTTCAGTGACACCACAATTCTTTCTAATTGCAATATAGGATAAGGATTAAATCAGCCCAGAGTAGGTATCCATACAGGATTAGAGTACTGTTGTTTAAAAGATTTTAAGAGAGTTTGAGAAGGGTTAGAAGATAGTAAAATTAAGCAAAGAGAAAGTAATGTGCACCACACTGGTTAGGGTGATCAAATATGGACTAACTAGGATTTAGAGGAATGCAGGAGAGTTGGGTCAAACCACAGTGTTTTGAATAATAGTGCCAAGGTTGGGCAGAAAGCAATAAATTTTAAAACTAAGTATACAGCATTTTCAAAGCCAATTTTTTCTTGTGCAAGGATCTTATTTTTTAAAAAAATGCATTTTACAGAGCCACATCTGAGTCAAATGAGCTTTGTAAAGGGCAAAGGTGCCATACTTGCATATCTATATGGAGGCTGCACTGTGGTTAGGTGCTGCTTTGCCATTTTTTAGAGCGCAGAAAAAGGTGACAATTTGAGATTAAGCCAGATGCCTCAGATAACGCGGTAAATCAATAGAGGACCAGAAGTACATCCTAGGAAACCTGTCCCTCAGGTACTTGCACTGTGAACTGTACTCCAAAGAACATGTTAGTAAAATTCATGTGCACAAGCTGTTTTTCATGATGCAAAGAGTGAAGAAGAGTGAAATATCTCTCCTATTTTTTTTAATCCTCCTTCCCTTTTGCCTTTTAAGCATCAAAATAGTGCAGAGTTTGTACTTTTCTTTCCCATTAAACTGGAAAGGTACAGTGCAGCAACTGATTAGTGAAGAATGGAGTTGAAATGGAAGAAGCCTTTATCCCAGTCTATGTATTAATTTATAATGCAGAAATTCTATTTGCTTCTTAATCTACTGGCATTTTGTGGCAGACACATTAAAACATTCATTTTATTGACTCTTCTGATTGTACAAACACATGCTTTCTGTAGTTTTGTTTCTCCTTTTTTTAATGAATGGTTTATTTACATGAAAATGAGTTTGGATTTTAAGTGTCCGTCTTATTTCACTAAATGCAATTGATACAAATAATTGGTTGCTGTGGAAATGTTTATGATGTCATAAGAACATTATTGTGATTTTTAGTGTTTAATAATAGGCAGGAGTGGATGAGCTCTTTAAAAGAGTATTCTGTTTTCATGTGACTATTCTTCATAAAACCGTTACAGATAGTAAAAGGAAAGAATATTCATTTTGTGTATCTTGCATCAAAATATTTGTTTATAAAAATAATTTTATTTAAAATATTTTCATTTTCACTAGTTTATTGAACTGTTAGACCTTTCCATGAAGGATGAAAAACTCAGGCCGGTTAATGGGTAATGTTGCTCGTCTCTAGGCTTCTAACTTTAAAAATGTTGGGTTTAGCCTCATGAAAGAGGATTGCCCTACTATTTAAAAGAATAATTAGTTTGGCCAGTTTAAGTTTTAGCACCTGGCTATGGAGGAGATTGAGGAAGAAGATCAGGCTACCCTTGGAGAAAACTGTAGAGAACTTTGTGTGTCACATATACTTTTGCGTGCCCCCACCCACCTATCCAAAAAACCTGAAGTCCTGTATAGCTTTTGGACTAAGCAGCTAACAAACTGATCCAATAATTAGAAGCAGAGGGATTCTACATGACAAGACCTTAAGGAGTTTGTCTGGTCACCTAGTGCTCATCTGAACTTTAAAGAGCTGTTTGTATTTCTTTTTATATTAAGTCTTTTCCAGGACATATTGCCCAGGCACAATTAAGTTTTATTTCTTCCACAGCTTTCATAACCTTAGGCCTCATCTATATTAATGAAAAGAACGTGTAAAGATAGAGAAGCATTGTTAAACTGAGTCTGTTGGGGTTTGGTTTTTTTTTTGATAGTGTCTTCTCATGGTCAGCTTGTAAGTCATGCTGTTATGAAGGTGCATATATTGCTTTTAATTGGTAAAGCAGTTCTTGTGTTTCTGTATACAGATACAGTCTGCTTTATTTTATCATTCATCAGATGTTCATGCCAACCGCCTGTTGAGAATAAGTTTTTGTTTCTAAAGGAAAAGATAAAAGTAGTTACCAGATTGCTTACCACAGTTGCTGGAATATTACCTGAGAGTAGGAGGTGTGGGTATTGCTGAGATAAGCTGCTCAGAGTAGAGGTCACCACTGCTACCTTGAATTCTGCCTAAAATGTCGTCTATACTCAAAATTCTGTAAAAGAGAAATTAAGAGCCTATAACACAGAGAAAATAAATAAAGAGTTTCATGATGCAAACTTAAACTTGTAAAGATCAGGAAACATGGTGGATGCCCTCTTCACTGTGCCATCCTAATTCTATGTCTGTGTCTCCTTGCTTCTCAATGATGAGGAAGGAGCTGGAGCAGACTGGTGTAAAGTTATTGTTCTGATATGATAAGTGGTGTCTGTACCTCTTGAAGGACAAAATATATCTAATTTCAGTGCTAAATTCTAGATAGTGTTTCAGGATTGGTGCACAGATGGGATTTATCAGAAGTCTGATGGCAAACACGACTGTCGTTTATGGGCTATTGTGAGGGGTAAGTGAAGGTTATGTCTCAAAATGAATCCTAAGGGCAAAAGTAAGTCAAATGATAGCTGTTACAGTGACTTTCTCCTTTCCACTTGTCAGGAGATGGATTTTTGCTTTCCACCAAATAGGGAAAGAAAATGTTAGTCTTATTCACTATACATTCATATACTTATTTATTGATAATAAAATTATAACCCTTACTAATGTGGAAAATTGATCATCTTTGCCATTTGCAACAACCCAAATGCTATTGTAGACCCCAGGAGGTCCTCAGCTTTTCCTTATCTAGTATTTAATATTAGCATCTTCAACTGGAACTTAAGTATCTTTTAGTTAAAGTGGGGCAATATCAGCATGGGATTTTTGTAATTGTAATTTAAAACCTTTATCACTGGGACTTTCTCAAACAACCTAGAAAGCAGGTCTTGTTTAGCAAGAAAATCTGAAGTTACTGCTTTGCTTTCTTGGAGGTGCTTACCAGTCATCTGTCTATATTAAATTATTGCAGCTTGTTCACTCATCAGTTCTTTTCCCTCTCAAGCAATTCAGATGCATTAAACAAAGTCCATTTAAGCAACAAAGATCTTTCAATCTCATAAGAAGTTTGGAGCAGTGACATGATGATAGATAATGTCTATTATGCCGTACATAATTGTACATAAAAAATGGAAGACTAATATTAATTATTATTGTGTTAATATAATTAAGAGAAAAATCTAACATATGCAGTCCAAATTATCTATAAATTGGTAATCTGCACCAAATATTAGATTTAAACCATGGCCTTCCCTTAGGGTTTTTGCTTCTTTGTAAATTACTTCTCAGTACCAGTATATGAACAAAATAATTTAACAGTCATACTTCAGCTTTTGTGCAACAGCACAACAGTTTTGTTAATATGTCAGTACGCAGTGTGATTTCACCTGTTTGCAATAACAGATATGTTACACGCATATTGGGAAGGCCATAAGATGATTTTTAACCCTGGAATGGTAAAAGAGCAAGGCAGACAAACAAACAAAAACAGCCCTTCTGCTTTTCTTTAGTCGTCTTCTTGATTTTTAGCACTGCTACTTTTACTTGCTTTGAGTTCTGTCCTTATGACACTGTCTGCTTCCAAATTTGGTAATCATTTATCTGATTCTCTGATTATCTAAAATGTATTTGGGTTTTGTCATTCTGGAAAGGCTAGTAAGACCAGAGCTTTGTGTGTGGTTTGTTTTTTTTTTTTTTTCTTTCTATACCAGAGAAATAACTTGGGGATAGGATCCTTTCTCTCTGTTCTTTTTCTGACATTCTGCTGACAGACTGGAACTTGGTTTCTTCTAAACCTTTTCCTTTGCCACCGCTCTGAACAAGAAGATCTGAAAGGCTGCATTGCAGATGTGGCCTGTATCTTTAATTCTTCCCATCTGGATTGATGGACACAGTTGATTTCCGTATAAAAGTCTGGAGATTTTACCAGGGGTACTTCCCTCTGATATTCCCATTTTCATTTCTAATTGCCTGGCTTCTTCACTTTTACTATAGCCCAGCTTTTCCCCATTCCCTCCCCACTGGCTTGTTGGGACTCAGAGAAGGACCCCACTCCACACCTCGCTCTCCATGGTTTTAAGATGGAATAATGTCCACCTGGTTCCTTGCTATCCCATGCCTGTAGTAAGCTTGCAAAGGCATGCAGAACTGTGGTTAAGTGCACACATCACCTGTGGACAAGGAGTAGGACGTTAGATATCTGGTGTTCTGCCCCAAAACTGGACCTGGTATCTGCAGCGTAGAAGGTGTCAGAAGACATGAAGTGGCTTCTTAATCATACCTTGATGTTCCTAGCTGAAAACAGCTAGTGGTTTGAAATAAGGTTTGAAACAAGACTCTGGCAGCTGTGAATATCTTCGTTCATCTCAGTGTTCTCCTCTGACTTCTTCTGAGCCCACAATACTGCCAAGTGTGTCTGTTATTCAGTGTGAAATCTTTCACCTTACCTCTATTTATTGAATGCTATATCCTCATAATGCCAGAAGTAAATCTGTGTCAGCCTTTGATCCGAAGAGCTCATTTACTCAAATGAGCCAGATCTTAAACTAGGTTGACCCTTCACACCCTGAAAGGCAGAAAATTTAATGGTATGAGTCAGGATTTTCAGAATAATTTGAACTCGAAGAGCATCTTTTATACAACTAGCCATTCCCCTTAACTGGAGCAGAGTCACTAAGTCTTTGTAGTTCTTTTGAGATTCACTTCTACAAAGCTGTGGTATGGCTTCTAGGCTTACTTAATATACCTCCCTTTCTAGTGACAAAAAGCACAAGGGAAAGACTTCTGTATTCTCCCAACATAAACAGTGGAAAATATCACATTACTGGTGTCTCTCTTTTTATTTTTTCCTTTTTGTTAACATACTGAGGCAAACCAAAATTCATGTCTCTGATGATAGTCTGCTATACAAGTGGGCACATTTTTCCCTCAGAGTACAGTAAGAAAAAGAATAAGACAAAAGCATATCAGGATGTAAGGGCAAGCCTGTAGCAGCCCTTCCTCTTGTACAGCCTCCCGGATATGAGTGGGAGATGGCTTTCCAGCCATCTGCCCTTAGGACACCCTGATTAGGGAACCTATTTTCACTTCACTTCACCTCCACCATTGTTATGTCTAGCGAAATGAAGTTGAAATTGCACTGAATATTGAAGCTGAGCTTTTTGTAGGTGGTGGGTTGTTGTTTGGTTTTTTTTTTTTCACCTTCTAACCTTTTCTAAAGTAAGATACTCCAGAAGTGTTAGCTAGTCTAGAAGCTAGTGATTGAAAATCTGAGTGTGAGGGGTCTTCTCTGAGTGTTAGGTCTGTGAACCAAAAATTTAGTATCATCATGGAGTAACAGATTAAAATTGTAGCCTGTTCAATACTTCTGATGGCAGTTTTTTCTGCGGCAACTACTTTCATCATAAAACTGTAGACTTTTTTAGTGTAGTGTCGAACTTAAATATGTTATTTTAAAAGTTAGTGATTTCCCCCTTTGTCTTTGCCTGCTTCTTGCTATGGTCACAAAAGGACAAATATCTCTATATAAAGGGCAGAGTTGTAAATGATGAGACAGTGTCTGAAGCTGACAGCCTTCACTCATTGTATTATGTGTAAAGGAGTACTGTTATTGTCTTAAGTGGTGCTGTCACGTTAAGTTCCTGCTCTTGGAGAAATTTCTGTTCTTTTCAGAGCAACAGACTGACTCAAAGAGTCAGTTTTGTACTGTGAAAATAATGGAGAAGATGTGTGACATTCTGTGTTTCTCTTCCATTTCTTCTTGGGTCGTTAAAAGTTGAAAAGCTCGTTATTTGCATCCTACCCGGGTATGCTTTCAGTAGCCCACTCACTATGTAGATGAAGGGCTGCCAATTTGCTTAACCCTGTTGGAGAGCAGAAAATCTGCTCTTTTAACTGTATGGCATGAGGGATGTTCTGGGCTTGCAATGATGAAATGTTATGAATATTCACGGAAATATGCTTAAGCTACCTTTACCCTAAGGTAAGAGCAAACAGAGTAGGCAATTACCTCCCTAACAGCTGTCAGTCTGTATGCTCCTTGTCAGCTTTTCTCATGGAAACTCGTTGGCCCATACCCTAAAACTACATTGGCATGAGGCTTATTCATTACTGCAGTTTTCAGATAGAGTAAGCTACTTGGTGGCCCAAGTGGACTGAGTATTTACAGATCTGCCGCAGCTTCATGCTGCAGCTTACTGTGCCTTACCTTTTTGTGTAGACAAGCCCACACAGACGTTTTTAACTTTCTGACAATTAAGAGGAGAGAACTGGATTTTTCTGTTAGTTAATGGAGATGAATACCTGTGCTAAAGCCTGCTTCTAGTCATACCCATTTTTATTTTTATACTGCAGGTTCCAGTCTCCTAGAGCAATAAAATGTTGCTGTTCCTTATTTCCCTTAGGAGAACAAATCCTTTGCTATACCCCACCCACAGCCAAGAAACAGCAGCATAAGTGGCACATAAATTTGTGTAGTGGTTGGTTTTCCTAATGGGCTTGGTTCCACTGGCTACACACATCATGTCATTCGAGTGCTTTCTGTAACCCATAGTGTCTTGAATCAATTCCAGTTAACGTGTGGAACGCAAAGCCATATGTCTTATCACTAATGATATGTATCTGATGTCCTGGAGTCCATTTCCCAGTCACCTGTCATGCTATTTTTGCATGAGATCTAGTGAAAACAGTATAGTAGTTTGCTTCTCTGATTCAAGAAAATAATTTCATGTGTAACCTGCTTTTATAAATGAAGTTTTCTCATTCCGCTTTAAACTGCCATAACTACTGACCCATGGGTAGTCCACCCCACCCCTTCTTGAGTCCCTCTTTTTCTCCGTAAAGGTATGCAGGCTCTCTCACAATTTCACACTGGTGTCCTGAACATCTTTCCTTGGGTAAAGTACTATGTCATTCAAAGTACCCAATTTCAGAAAAATTTAAACATATTTTTAAGGGCAGATTCATGATGGATCAAAGTATAGCTTTGTCTGGAGAGGACTGAGAGAGAAAAAGAAAATGGTACTGAATGTCATGCATATCAACAACATGGAATTCCTTTTTTAAAATAATACAACAATGGCTATTCCATCACTGAAAGGAAAAGATAACTTGGATCTGGATATAGACTTAGAACTATAGTGGGGTCTTCTGTTAATGTTTCTGGAGTGGTTTATTTGTCATGTTTTATGCCGATTAACAAAAGTCTTATAAACATTTCAAGTAAATAAATGTATGGAACCAAGGAAAACAAATGGAATTTTTGCATTACCCTACTTGTATATATTGCTAAATGTTTTAAAATGAAAAAACATTAGCTAAAATATTGGAAAAACAATACTGTTTCGGTTACTTTTAAGATCACTTTAAATTTTCTTTCTTTTGTAGACATTTTAAGACTCCTTTTTATAAATTGCCTTTAGCTGTTTTTATTGGCTTTGGTTATAGCTATTGGCTCTGTTAATGGATTTTATTTGTTTCTGCTTGTGTCCCAAAACCAAATTACTGTAACTAATGTACCACTGTAACTTTTCATAACTGTCTGCTGCTGAAAGCAAAAAGCAAATTCATCAAGTCAAAATATTAACACTTTTATGTCCTATTAAATATCAAGTCAAAGAAAATTGTGCTAGTGTCTACAGGACTCCGCATTAAACCTACCAAGTTTAATGTACTGTAGCAGATTGAGATTTGACACGATTTCCCTCTGTGGAAATTGTCCTCTCTATTACAATACCCATATTAAGCAGCAGATCTGGGATAAAGCACAACAGAAAAAAGCTCTATTCGGAACATGTATTACTCTTCCGCCAGGTTGAGAAGTGTAGCAACCAGTGTTTAAAATAGTCTGGGTTGTACCTAGAAAACTTTAGGGATGTCTGTCTGGGTACAGACATGATGCTGTTTCTTCATGTTTAAGAAGCTGTCTTCTGTATTTTTCACTCATGAAGCTTTTTGGCTTTCCACACAAATAGAGTTACTGAATTATTAGGGAAATAATGGATGGGTGTACCATCAGCTTTTAGTGTATATGCAGGTGTTGCAGTAATTGATGAGGAAAGAAAATGGCTTTCTAGCTCATGTAGCAGTGGAATAATGTGGCATCATACACAAGAGAATTGTAGAAATTAGAGTAAACACAGAAAATGTTCGATTTAAATTTAGTTTTCTCCAACAAAATTCAATATGTTCTGTGCCTATTTAGTTTTGGATTTTTTTTTTCCTCAGCAACTGTATTTCTCCAGCTCTGATTATGCTGGGCAATAGCACTGAGAATAATTAGCCTGAAGTCATCTGTGATGAGCTAAAAAACTATTTCTTGTACCTTGTTTTCTAAATCACTGAGAGAGGTTACATTCTTGTAGGCTCTACAATATAAACCCTTGGTTTCCACTCGTTTCTCATTAATTTTTAACAAATGTTTTTAGAAATGCATTCTTACATATCGCTGCAGTACAGTCTGCAACACAAAGAAGCCAGAAGGTTCACACGTACCATAACATGCAAACAAGGGAGAAACTGCTGCAGATTTGAAAACAGTAAGAAGTAAATACAGTCCATGAATAACCAAGGCTGATATTGCATATGCATGAAAATGAAAATTCCTGTGGATACTTCGGGCAAACTTGCCCAGATGCTTTTGAATAGGAACAATTGTTTAGCATTGTATCTTTCTTGCCTTTTACCTTTCTTTATCTTTCATTTTACATACTGACATTTCAGAGCATGGCAAGTAAGTTTTGAGACAGTGGCTCCTTATGGGGCCCATTTGCTTTACTGCAAATACATTAAAAAGAGCAAATCCTAAATTTGACTAAAAACAGAAAAGGGGACATAAAAAGTAGTTTAAAGTTTGAACTGAATTTCTTAAAAGGAAAAAATAATTATAAGAATGGACTAAAGTTGAGCCTTTGCTGGATGTTTTTCAGAATATTTTATGTGAATAGTTTTGCACCATATTTTGTAATTAAAACTCCGATTTTAAGCTTACGCGCGTCTTTATTTTTCAATTCTTTATTTTGTTTGCTAGTCTTCATTGATATCTATGTACATGCATGCATCTTATCTGTATGTCAGATTTTAGAGATGCTCTATTAGCAGTAGCGGCAAAAGTAGGCCCTATGGATTGTTGGGCTGTGCTAGGGTTCAGGAGCATCACTGGCATAAAGCTCATTTTTGTCCAGTTTGGATGTTGGTAAAATAGACTAATTACCATCAGATCATCCTGAGACTAGTAAAATGTAATTCACACTTACTACTTTTGTAAGACTAAACTCCTGTTAGGAAGGCTAAAATTAAAACAGAAAGTCACAAGCAAACTCAAGGGAAATGAGGAATTACAGTTAACGCTCTCTATTTATAAAGTCAAAGAATTCCTGTAAAGGTAGATCTTTGTAGTAATTTGTTATCCCTTTCATACAGTTTTCTTGGCCTGGCAGAACAAGATGACCAATAGCTGTTAAAAATATAATTTTGCTAAGAGCTCCAGAGGGCTATTTTTTAAACATGCCCTTTCACAAACAGAACTGTCCAAATGAGAGATGTTTCAAAATACATTTTAGGTGCTTTATTTCATTGGTTAAAGAGCAACATATTTACATTTTCTTCCCTTCTGTATCTGTAACATCAATTTGTTCACAGTGACCTATTTAATTCAATATTTTATTGAAATCCTCTGTCGTTACATTGACTGTACTTATATCTTATCAAAACTTTGGTGTAAGAACAGCCTTGCCTCCAAATACCTTGTTAAAATATTTTCACTACAATTTTGCAGCACTTTAAATACTTTTCAATCTGGCAGATTAGCACATAACAGGTCAATGAGTTTTACCACCTTTTAGCTAATTAAAAATGCTTTCTATTGTTTGAAGCGCAAACCATTCCTATTTCTGTCACACCAGCCAAAAGATTTCTAATCAGCAAGGTAGGTCAAGTCCTATTTTTCACCTTCTTATACTACCATAGTACAAAACCCCTTTATATAATCAATTACATCATTTTATCAGTGCTTATCAGAGCAATCCGTGTGTAGAAGGGGATTTTTTTTCCCCAGTTTGAAGGCTAAAGTATTGACCATGAGAAGTATGGGTAATTGCTCTACTTTATTCCTCAGTGTCATGGAGGTTGAAGATTGATTCATTGCACCAATAGGTTCAAAAGCCCCAGTCTGTAGCCTGGGGAGTGTCTCCCATTCTGAGGCTGTTGGTCCTGCAGGAACCTTGTCTTGGTCAGTGGTTCTTAATCTGTAAACAGACAAGTGGCCTAGCTGGACAATGGTCCTCAGGTGGTCCATAGGATTGTATTACCCACTTTCAATTAACACATTAATGTTACAGTTTTAAATTAAAAGAATCCTGAGAGTCAAAAATAAATTTGTAAAATAAATTAGTCTATGATCCAGAAAGTTTGGGAAGGACTGATTTTTAAATCATTAAAATATAGAGGGTGGAGATTGAACACTTTGGTTCCATTTTATATTAATTCCATAGCAGTAGGTTCTTCCATGTGATGAAGTATGTTTTCAGCTCTAAGAATAAAAGCAGACCATCAGATTTATCCTGAAAAATTTCTTTCTCTAGTTAGTCATTTCAGAGGGTGGGAGTGGGGGGGTGGGTGTTTCAACAATTTTTTATATTTTAATTTGCTATATTTTAATTATATTTTAATTATATTTATAATATATATAATTTTTAATTTATTTTATATATAATATTTAATTATATTTTAATTTTGCTATATTTTTATATTTTATTTGCTTTTGGTTTTGGTTTCAAAAGTCCAGCAGATTACAAACACGCTTTTCATTTAGGTCCCCTGTCTGCTTCCCTGGTCTGTTCAATATCAGGTTGTTTAAAATATCAATTTCCAAGTAGATTTTAGGAACAGAAGAAGAGCAAAGGAGGAAGATGTTCACTGTTGACTTGGCAACTTTGAGTCTACTCTAAGGATTAATGGGGCCTTTAAGCAACTAATATCATCCCTGTCTTCCTGATGTTTGTAAAGATGCATCATGCAGTACTTTCAGAAATGCCGGTTGAATGTTCCCATTGCTCCTCAGAGCCAGCTTTCATAGACTTCTAGCATATTTTTTCCTTTTTACATAGCTGAGTCTCAACAGTTTAATTACCAGCAAGTTCACTGATATAAAACTGGGAGGAGTGGCTGATACACCAGAAGGCTGCACTGCCATTCAGCAAGACCTGGACAGGCTGGAGAGCTGAGCTGAGGGGAACCTCATGAAATTCAGCAAAAGCAAGTGTAGGGTCCTGCACCTGGGGAGGAACAACCCCATGCACCAGCACAGGCTGGGGGTTGACCTGCTGGAAAGCAGCTCCGTGGAGAAGGACCCGGGAGTGCTGGTGGACAGCAAGCTGACCATGAGCCAGCACTGTGCCCTTGTGGCCAAGAAGGCCAAGGGTATCCTGGGCTGCATTAAAAGCAGTGTGGCCAGCAGATTGAGAGAGGTTATCCTCCCGTACTCCTCTGCCCTATCGAGGCCACATCTGGAGTAGTGTGTCCAGTTCTGGGCTTCCCAGTTCAAGGGAACTGCTTGAGCAAGTCCAGCGGAGAGCTACCAAGATGCTCAGGGGGCTGGAGTATCTCCCTTATGAGGAAAGGCTGAGAGACCTGGGTTGGTTTAGCCTAGAGAAGAGAAGACTGAGGGGGGATCTTATCAATGTTTATAAATATCTAAAGGACGGGTGTCAAGGGGATGGGGCCAGACTCTTTTCAGTGGTGCCTAATGACAGGACAAGCGGCAACGGGCACAAATTTGAACACAGGAAGTTCCACCTGAATATGAGGATAAACTTCTTTACTGTGAGGGTGCCAGAGCAGCGGCACAGGCTGCCCAGGGAGGCTGTGGAGTCTCCTTCCCTGGGGACATTCAAAACCCACCTGGACGCGTTCTTGTGCCCCCTGCTCTAGGTGTTCCTGCTCAAGCAGGGGGGTTGGACAAGATGATCTCCAGCGGTCCCTTCCAACCCCTACCATTCTGTGATTCTGTGAAAAAAGATTGTAGGCTAGAAAGTATATTGAAATTTTATTAATTTACAGTGACAGCTATAGGAAAAAATTATGGAATTAAAAAATTCTGTGTAATTATCTTTTTTTTTTTTTCCCCCAACGGTAGTAGAAAAATCACTAAAAACCATAAAGATATATATTATCCATTATATTATGTATTTCACTTGTTTATCTTTGGGTTTGGGTATTTTTTTCAAGAACAGTTTAATCTGAAATATGTCCACATTTGAACTGATAAATGACATTATATTTTGTGTAAGTATTCATGATTTGGTTTTAAAATTTTAAAATCTTTTTTACATGTACTTAGAGTTGAGAAGGGTCCTCTTTGTCTGTATCAAGTTATCACTCGATAAATTAACAAAGTGAGAATATGAGGCATTATAATTAGTTTAATAAACAAGGTTGGAGAATAAGGAGAATAGGGATAAGACATTTTAAATCTGCCATCTTAATCCAGACAAAAACTAGCTATGTCAATAGCCTTTCAAGATCGCATTAACAAAAGTACCTAACTAAATGCTTTTGCCAGTTCTTGTGTGTGTTTCAGTCCTTGTGATCCTTTTGGCTTCAGAAGGATTTGGACACCTCTTTAAAATTCAGAAAATATTCAGAACAAGTTCTTTGCTAAAAAAAAAAAGATGATTTCTTGGATGAGGGCCACAGCACTTTCTATGTTGGCGTTCTTCCTGGAATCATCATAGCCTTTCCTGAAGATTATTTTAAATATATTTTTTCATTATTTGCTATTGAAAAATTGATTCCTTAGTATTTCAGCTCAAACACAAGTGGAATGAAATTTCCATCCTTTTATTTTTCTCTGTTCCTGAGACTCGTATCGGACAAGTTATTTCCTTGCACATATCTAATTGTTTGTCACCAGAGAAACCAAAATAACAGCCAGGAAATCAGAGTGTATTTTACATGGGTTCATTAAAAAATGTTAATATTCAATAGGGATTATCAGGATAGCAGTTCTTATCCATGATGTGCTTTTTCATCAGTCAAAAGGACTGGCTTGATGGAAGAGGGTCTAAAACCCCTTGTTACTGCTGAAGGAGCAGGGCCATTTGGCACTGGAATAAACCCTCTCCCCAGGCAGGTCATAAGAAATCATGGGATCCTACAGAGGGGTGCCACATCAAAGCAGTAGTCTCTTCCGTTCCACATCTCACTTGATTGTGAGTGGCACTTTCCCTTTTGTCCTTTTATCCTAGCAGTTTTTTGCACAGGCTTTTACTCTGCTCTCGTTTCTTGCTGACACAGCCAGTCTGGCTCACTCATTGTTTCAGCACTTTCCATGGTCAGTCACAGTTGTGTAGAGTGAGTATAAATGCCACCTAATCAGAATGCAACTACTTCAGTCATCAAAATGATCACACAGGTTGCAGGGCAATGAATATTCAGCACTTCTGCCTCCCTTATCGAAACAGGGGCTTCTCCTAGCCCATACTCCCATTTCCACATTACCTTCATCTGGACAATAAACACCCCTTGCTCCAGGAGGAAAGGGGGAGAAAAAGAGAGAGGGCAAGTGAGCATATTGAATCAAAGTATTTTTTTTTCTTTCTTTTAATATCTGTATTTTATAATTTATGTTGAGGGTAATATTGAGCTCTTTCTTGCATTAGAATCATTCCTCCAAGACTAAATTTTTAAATATCTTTAATTACACTTAGTGAAGGTAAGACATGAGTACTGGTTTAATCTTCTAGATGGTCTTGTGGATTAAAATTAGATTTATACATTTGCATAATAAAAGTAATGTTGTGAAAGAAAGCAGTTTGAGTATGTGAGAGATAATTGCATTTGTATGACTTGCCTTGGGGCAACCCTTACTGGATTGAGCTCAGCACCAGCCATTATACCACTGGAGCATTTTGCATTTTTATGTAGCAGTGCAATAGAATTTAAATTTTATGCACAATTAGTCTTGTATTGATGTATAGTTTGTAGGTAGGCTTAAGCTATAAAACAGTGTAAGTCTGTAATGCAGCTTTTTGTTTGGTGGAAGGGAAGTGAGCAGAAAAAAAAAACAACCCCAAAACCCAGATTTGTGAAGACAGTGAAATTTCTAGGAGTTTAGCAACATTAATACATTTCTACTGGTTTCCACCCAGTTTCCACCCAGTAGTCTTCTACAGTTCCTCCACGGTACAGTATTTAATACACAGGAAATTCTACACGAGTATTGACAAATCCTGTGACAGCTTTAATGACACCTCTTAAATTTTAATTTCTCCCCTACCATTTGCCTTTACACACTACAATATTTGAGCAAAGAGCTGAAGCTGAGGTATTTACAAGTTGAGTTCATAAAATAGAATTCTGTTGCTGCACATTGTGTTCTAATAAGCAAACGGTATTTAGTAATTTGCTCAAATATGGGCAGCAATATTAGTAGTATTAATTTAGAAAATGGTTATTAACAGTTTCCACTCCACAAAGCAGAACACACAAACACAATGGCAGAAATAGAAGATTGCTTTGTAGCGCTGACATCTCAGAATGTTTTGCAATATTCTTTCACAGCTGACATGACAATAGAATGACCTGATTAAGTGTGACAGTATTTTACACAGTGTTCAGATTTAAAAGCAAATATTCAGTTTCTTTGTTCATTCTGATGGGCTTTAAGTAAAGGAAATACCTGCTAAGAAGGCAGATATCTTTCCAGCAGCACAAGAATTTATAACTCTCTTAGCCTCTCAAACACATCTTTCATTCTGTGCAGGAGTGGGGCAGAGTCAGAATGCTAATGTATCTCTTAAGTGTCCTGGTTTGTTCTTTTACATTTATCCTCATGACTCCACAAGCCTTGTCTTTGTCTACTGTGCTCATGACATGACACCCACCAAATCACTGGAGGTTTCTAATGATGAGGCAAAAAATGATAGGCAGGCAGAAGTTTCCTGCACATGCCTAGTCTTGTGCCTTTTATGCTTTCTAAATAATACTATTGAAACTAGTATATTACTGTTCTGGACTTATGGTCTCCATACTGCACACTCCTATCTCTGACACTCTTCATTGTCTTGAGATATTAAGTCTTTTCACTGCTTCTTGCTGATCACTTCTTCCCTAAACATTCTTTCAGTGTTTTGGGTTTTTTTCAAATGCGTTGAATCTGGAATGAAGAATACTCTGTGATTAGATTTTAAATGCATGTGAAAATGCTTTTTGAGATGCAGGAGTAAAAAGGATTTCTGAGGGAGGAAAAGCTGGATCCCCTTGCAGGGGAGAGTCATCTTTTCATTCTAGATTTGGTTTATTGCATTGCTTAAGTTAAATCAGACTTCTGTCACTCCCCTGCTCTCCTGCTGCATTCCTTCATCCATAATGGCTTTTACAGAGACTCCTCACTTGCGGCCATAACTTTTACCTCTTGTGTGACTTCCCTTAGTTTAAGGGTGTGTTTAGGTGGAGTGATGTGTTCAGTAGCAAAAACATCTTAAGAAATTGTCGTGGTTTAACCCCAACCAGCAGCCAAGCACCACACAGCTGTTGCTCACTCCCCCCCCCCAGTGGGATGGAAGAGAGAATCAGAAGAGTAAAAGTGAGAAAACTCGTGGGTTGAGATAAACACAGTTTAGTAGTACAGAAAAGGAAGGTAAAATAATTAATTAAATAATAGTAATAAAAAAATAGAATATACAAAATAAGGGACGCAGAATGCAATTGCTCACCGCCTGCTGCCCGATGCCCAGCCAGTTTCCCAGCAGCAGCCCCCCAGCCAGCTTTCCCTCAGTTTGTATATTGAAAATGACATCATAAGTATAGAATATCCCTTTGACCAGTTTGGGTCAGCTGTTCTGGCTGTGCCCCTTCCCAGCTTCTTGTGCCTCTCCAGCCTTCTCTATTGGTAGACCATGGGAAGCTGAAAAGTCCTTGACAAGCATAAGAACTACTTAGCAACAACTAAAACAGCAGTGCGTTATCAACATTATTTTCATACTAAATCCAAAACACAGACCTATACCAGCTACTGGGAAGAAAATTAACTCTATCCCAGCCAAAACCAGAACAGAAATTCACATGTGCTCCCTTCCCTTCGTGTCAGCCCCTTCTTACCCCTGCACCTTTTTTCACTACCTCTTCAGTTGTGTTGATAAATTCTTTCTGAGCCCAGGAACTAAACTGAATCACTGTTTTATTTAAAAAGCAAAGCAAGAAAGCATATATGATCTGGATCTTTCAATAATCAGGTTTACAAGCAGTTGGACTGACATGTCTGAGAGCATAACAGGCAAGAGAAACCTGTTCATCTAGCCTTGCTACTGCAGTTCTTTATGCAGTAAGTCCTTAGAGAAGTCTAGAGCTACAGCATTGCACACACCAATTGTTTTGTACTTATTAGGACGATGTAATTCATTTGTTTTCTGTGATACATCTGCACAACATAGTGATTTTATTTACTTTTGTAGTCTTCCCTGCACTTTTATATAATTCAGGATTATGCTGGGAAATATTTAATAACCCTTCAATGAAAAGCCAGTTGGAGAGCACTTGTCTTGCCTGCTCCTGTGAGTTTTCTGGATAGAAGAAGAATGTTCACACCTTGAGGTGCTGCTTTGAGGGAGCTTGTCAATTTATGAAGAAAGCCCTGTTTGTTTGGATGCAGCAGAAGATAATGCGTTTTTTCGTAGTGCCTGACACCTTTTGGGAAGCACTCATCCAAAAATATTCCTTTCTAGGCTTTTCTCAAAGCTCTACTTTCCTTAGACTTATCTTGCTGTCTTTCTCTCATATTGCACTTCCATGTTCCAATTTTTTGACAGCAGTGCCAGTTTCAGGTATGCCTGAACTATCTGCCTCTGGATCCCTGTTCTGAAACCCTTGCCATCCCTGTAAGTGGGCCAATGCAGTTTTTGGGGCTGCACTGAGAAGTAAAGCAGAGGAATTAGCTTGGGTGACCACAACAGGATTGGGGTGAGAAGTCTGCTATGTTGTTTTTAGTGTGCATGGTTCCCTTGTATAATTCACCATGTAGTCTCACAACAATTGCACTAGCATGGCTTTGGGGCAAAAAAGGAATTTAGCCAGATGTTCAGGGATGCAGCTCCTTAACTCAGTTTTACTGATGACAAGATGATGTGTGGGATAGTTTTTTCACTCTTCCTAGTTCTGTCTTCTACATTCAACCCTTCACAGAACAGTAACCCAGAAAACTCTTCCACTGGCACATGCTGCTGTAGTTGCCTTTGCTTTGCATGTTCAGCTCTGTTTACATTTGGGTGGGAGACCAGTACTGGGTGAGTTGCTCCTTCAGAAATAAGCAAAATTTTTTCTTTAACATCTCTTTAAAAAAAGCAGATATTTCTACAATCTTTTTCCTTCATTGTGAGGATAACATAAGCAGGAGGAAGGGAGGGAAAATGGCTCTCACATCTTTTTTAGGCCATTACAGGTAAGATGGAAGCCAGTTGTATTCCAAATTTTGGATGACCTTTAAAAACCTGTCTTTTAGAAAAAAATGCCCAGAAGGAAGGGAATTTAATTTCATTTTATTGTGTATTTTGACAAGATAATGATGAACTTAATGGCAACCAATCTTAATTAGGTCTTTGAAATCCTAGCTACATTATAAATTCATTATTAATTATTATCTCCATTAAACCGAAATTTTCCAATGGCCAATTTGAGGAATCCAGGTTTTCAAGTGCTGTTAACATTTAGAATGGTAAAAGAAAACATAGATTATTTGAAATCACCATTGGAGTGCTTCATTCTTTGTGCTGATATCATCGTTGGGAATGAAGACAGTGCGGGTGTGGTATGCTATGCCAAGCAAGCTGTCTTCAGCTGTACGCAGTATTCACTTAAATAACAGGTAGTTATGTTTTGGGAATGTTGGCAAAAATGCTTTAATTTTCTAATGTGAACTCTTTCTGGGGTTTATGGAGTGGATTACAATATTATCCGGTATTGTACAAAAAGGAAATTTAATGTATGTGATGATATGACCTGTCAACAGATTGGAGTAGGGGAAGAGGGAGAATCACTACTGAGGAAAGAGTCAACATCTTTGAAGACTCATTTCTGGGTTTTAATCTTATGGGTTAACATATGGGGATTAAAGCAGGGAATTATTGTTTTTCTGTGGGTAGTTGAAAGAGAATTCAAGGTCATGATACATGATAACAACTTTCCATCAAAAAATAGCTTAAAAATGAGTCAAGTACCATGTTGAAAAATTTTCAAAATTTGGGAAATATACCAACATTTGGAACTATTTTGGTAGCCTTCCAACATTTGATTAGGGAGCTTTGGAATGACAAATGAATATTCTATAAAAACATCAGCTGAAACATGTGGGTAGTTTTACTGAAGTGAAGGGATTTTTCCACCTGTGGGCATCGTTATTAATACTTGAAAAATAATAAGGTAGTGGGGATTTTTAGCTAATTGGTAAACATAGCTTTCTCTGTGGGATTCTAAGGATAATACTTCTATTTTGAGTATCCTGGGGTTTGAGATTTTTGAAATTGTAATGTTATAATGGCAACGTATTTAACTTTTAATACTAATTACTCAGTTATGCATCCAGTGACATTTCTAAGGTATCACAACACTATAGTTATTATAGAACCAGTTAAGATATGAATTTATGAAACTTGCTCCTAAGGCAGAGCCAAATCTGTTGCTTTTTTGCTGCAGGCTAAGCTTAATCTTTTGTAATTATATTTATTCTTATTTGTTGTTTTTTAGAAATTTATCCATTTCGTGTTTGTGAATTGTCTGAAAACTACTAAGACTCCTTGTTTTTTCAATTTTTGGGCAACTACTTTAAACAACTTAATTCTTTTATGGCTTATAAGCAGTATTGTGGAAGTATTTATAACTCCAAGTTTGAAGTGTTTTGATTGTTTGCATGATATATGTTTTACCCAATTATATAACAATAATTTTGAATGCAATTGCTTACGCTTTCAATTTAAAAATACATTTTTTCACTGTGTATCTAAAATATTTATTTAAAAATAACAGTTTCTGCGAGGTTCTTTATTAGTAACTGCACTTTCTAAAATAGTTGTGAAATATTAATAAACAATTGTTCACCAAATTTTGTGTTCCAAGAGAGGATTTAAGTTAAAGTAGAGTTCATAGTAGGTTCATTATCATCATTTCATAGTAGCCTGAATTACGGAGATGTTATGTTTCCTTCCAAAATCAAACATTGTAAATGAGAAAAAATCATCAGACAAATTTAAAGTAAAGCATGAGAAACACGCTAAGGCATCTAGAAACAACATTTACACAGTTACTTAGTGTCATAGTCCATGGCTATTCCATTCAAATTTTCCAAATAATCCTTGAAAATGTGTAGCTCTCACTATGTCTTAAATAATTGCATGACAAATTCCACTACCCCTCCCCCCCAAAAAAAAAAACCCAACCCAAAACCAGGGTTGAGTGACAGTGCAGATTTCAATAGGCCGAATAGGCCATAGAAAGTGTGTGTCATTGTGAAAGCACGGATGTGGAACAGAAGTTGTTAAAATACAAAAGTATTATACTCAGAGTCCTATCTCAGAGAAGCTGGTTTAAAACATTATTTTAAACAGGTTTATATGCAGCCCCTTGACCTCTTGCTTTTCAGAAAAGTTATATGAGTTGACCTGCTGTGAAAATCAATATTTCTCATACCGTGTTCTCAGAATCACAGAATCACAGAATGGCAGGGGTTGGAAGGGACCTCTGGAGATCATCCTGTCCAACCCCCTGCTTTAGCTGGGACACCCAGAGCAGGGGGCACAGGGGCGTGTCCAAGTGGGTTTTGAATGTCCCCAGGGAAGGAGACTCCACACCCTCTCTGGGCAACCTGTTACAGTTGCTTGTTTTGTTCGGAAGGTGGCCAGATCTGCTGTTTTGCTTACAAATATATCAGTACAACCATCCACACACTTAACATTAAACAGTTCTGCAGTACCCTTGGCTGGCAGTACCTTGCTGCTTTCCAGTTATGTAAATTGTGGTCATTTCCTTAGCTTTAATTCCTTGTGTTATCATTTATCCTTCTGAATCTTGTTCTTTTTAGAAAGGGACTGATAGCTAAACCCCTTGAATGTATCTAATGTTGATCTTCCGTGCAGCCATGGGAGAGTTATGGAGCTTTGTGTTGGAGCTTCTGCAGCCCTCCATTGCACAAGTACTGGAATATTAGATGAAGTGTACAAACTTACTCTGCTTTTGTACTGATAAACATGTGTGTTTTATACATTTAAACATTCTGGAACAGAAGAGAAAGCTCTAAAATAAAAAGCGTATGTTTAACTTCAGGCTATTTTAGGAAATTAACAGTCATTTAAACTGCTTCTGAGACTTGATAGGCTGCATATTTACTGTCCAGTGGAAATCAAGCCCTTATTAAATCTAAACTTGTAAATTTCTTCTCTGTAATAAAAACCTTTCACTATAGACAACTTAATGTTAACAATTTTTAAGGGAGATAGTAAGTCCTAAATGAATTTAAGTAATGTTTTCCCAATTAGAGCTATAAATCTAGTACAGCTGAAGTTCATGTGGTCTCAAAGGAAAGGGAACTTATGGCCACTGAAATGAATAATCTGTAAACTGCCGGTAACTCACACTGTTATTAAGACTAGTAATTTCTTTGATAGGAGCCTTTGAGTTAGAATATTAAAACAATTGAATGATAAGCTAATACAGCAGCTCGTACACATGAATTTCTATTATATCAAATGATTTGTGTTACTTCTCTTTCCTGCAGCTCTAGCAATTATGGCAAAGCTTAAGTAGTATTTTAATCCTCAGGACATACTATAAATCAAAACCTCGATTTCAGAAAGTCACCCCAGCAAGTGAGGTTGTACGGAATATCACTAATTAGAATTGACAGATAGCAAATTATATTTCCCCTCTTAGCTTGGACTGAAATTTTCTTTGAAAGGAATTTCCCATTTGCCATAACAACTACATCTGTATTGGCTTTTCAAA
This sequence comes from Phalacrocorax aristotelis, assembly GCF_949628215.1. NCBI lineage: Eukaryota > Metazoa > Chordata > Aves > Suliformes > Phalacrocoracidae > Phalacrocorax > Phalacrocorax aristotelis. The sequence goes on along the minus strand of NC_134278.1, from coordinate 75,690,250 downwards.
ACCACTTCACTCTGGTCTAACTCTGCTTCTGTGTTAGGACAACGAGAACTTTAACTTTGCTTTTGCTAAATTACATAGTAAGTTAATACTAATTACAACTGAGTGACTAATTGACCTTTTTCTAGTCCAGGGCTGTTCCTGTGTTATGACACTGGAGATCAATAGAGTAGAACATTCAGGTCCTTTTCATATGTGGTTTTGGACAGAAGCAGGAAGATTTTTCCACAGACTTTATATCTAAAGCAGAATTAAAAGTGAAAAGGAAGGTACTTAGGCACCTGAAGGCTGCCTGGCACAACAGCAGCTTATATCCATGCTGGGAAGTTCTTCTAGCCTCCAAACCAAGGCATCTGCATGCAGAAAGCCTTTGGAAAATGGCCCCTGTAATGTTATTGTCCTGAAACCATGCTCAGGTATTTTTTGGGATGGCTCATGGGCCAAAAGTGCACCAAGGACCATTCTGACAGTTTAACTGTATAAATTATCACCATATTTATCTAAGAGTGCAGAAGTAGCCGATGTGTTGCCAGTTTTGCTACAGGAGAGCCTGAGCCCATTTCACAGCTGAAAAGCAGTTTCTATTTCTTGATCTTCTAGAAAGTGTCCTAAATATAACTATTCGTTTCCAGGGGTTTTGTCTGGTTTGTTTGGTTTGTTGTGGTGTTTGGTTTTTTTTTGGTACAGAAAAAATATCTATATTAATAGTACTTATAATACTGATTTCATAGAATCACAGAGTCATTAAGGTTTGAAAAGACCTCTAGGATCATCAAGTCCAACCATTAACCCAACAATACCATGTCACCTAAACCATGCCCTGGACTGCCACGTCTACATGCTTTTTGAATAACTCCAGGGAGGGTGACTCCACCACCTCTCTCGGCAGCCTGTTCCAATGCCTCACTGCTCTTTCAGTGAAGAAATTTTTCCTAATATTCAATCTAAACCTCTGCTGACACAGCTTGAGGCCGTTTCCTCTTGTCCTATTGCTTGTCACTTGCAAGAAGAGACCAACACCCACCTCACTACAACCTCCTTTCAGGTAGTTGTAGAGAATGGTAATGTCTCTGCTCAGCCCCTCCTTCTCCAGACTAAACAACCCCAGTTCCACCAACCTCTCCTCATAAGACCTGCTCTCCAGACCCTTCACCAGCTTCGTTGCCCTTCTCTGGACACGCTCCAGCAACTCAATGTCTTTCTTTTACTGAGGGGTCCAAAACTGATTTAGCACCAACAATTTTAGACCTGCTAAAGCTCCCTTGGGTAGACTTGTGCTTGGGCAGATTAGTCCTTTGTCAAGGCATAATTGCCAGGAAACACAAGGAAAATTTTCTGTCCAGATTCTTGTCTCCCCACAGTCAAGCCTGGGTTCTGGCTAGTCTGACAATGAAAAAGAATCTGTGTCTGCTCACATTCTGCCTCTCTTCCACAGAGGCTGATTTGTCCTGTTTTAGATTACCTGCTCTCTTTGATGGGCTGAAGGTGCCCAAGTGCTTTTCAGGTGTGCACCTACCAGCTGTATGAGCTCAGTGCAGCCCTGCTCAGAATGCCAATGAATTGTCATGAACATAAGTAGGTAATCCTCAGAGGATCACAACTCTTGTTTCCTCCGTTTCTGATCTTTTGGGGAAATCACAGTTGTTCGATCCTCTTTTAGGCATTTGGCATCATATTGTTTATTCCATTCTAATGGTTATGCCACCATCACTTAAGGGCAAGGACAGCAGAAGTTTCATGGTGAGCCCAGCAGATGTTTGCTTCAGAAACAATCAAGACACTCCTAAGTCCCAACCAGAATTTCTCCCTAAAATTATTTCCAACCTCCATTTAATCCTGATGTTAGACCTGGAATTTCTGGAGACTTCCTCTGATCTGGGACAGGCTGAAAATCTGACCACATTTGATCATAAGGAATTGGCTTGCAATCTTTAATCATCCTCTGTTTTCTTAAATTCAGAAGAGTGAAGGACAGAAACTGAATCTTTCTGAGCCAGCGTCTACCTGAAAATACAGGTGCAATGGCAGCTTTGCAGTCTGTTAAAACATTTTAGGTATTTCACACTTGGCTATATCCTGAACTTTTCCACATTTGGGTTTGGAGGGATGTGGGGAGCAGTTTCAGCCATGTGTTAAATTACTGAAGATAGCATAGGTTCAGGGGAGAGGTTTTGAGTCCCATGTCTTTCTGTTATGTCAATGCCTGTATTGAAGCACATAAAATTGTTCCAATGTTCTTCATAGATATGGTCTATGATGATAAAACAGTATTGAAAAAAATTGTACTTTACTTCACATGTTTCTTGCTTAAGAATTATTCTTATAGGTAGTGTTGACAAGGCAACAAAAGAAAGGCAAACTTTCGAAATTATTCTAACTGCCTTGCTCAAAACTTTGCAAAACTACAGCATCCCTTGAGAAATTTTAAGCTTCCTCTGTGAATTCTGCCATATTCGGTCAATAAACTTGCCTCATCACTTCCAAGGCCTTCATGCCCAGCTCAGCAAGGCCTTGATGTTACAAGGCCCTTTGAATTTTACCTAAAGGGAACTAAAGCCCTTTCAAACTCCAGTCCTGCTTTTTGTTTCATTTGACATTACTCAATAAGTTTTGCTGTGTCTAAATTAGAGCGGTGTCTAATAGCTGTCTGATTGCATTCATCATTCCTACAGCTTGACAGGTCTGCAGCATGAAGGTCATATCAAATCCCAGTTCACATAAGGTAAAGTTCTGATTTATTTCCATCCAGAACTCTTGCAAGGCACCACAGCCCCCCAGACTTCTTCACACATATATGCTGTGGATTATTGGTTAGAATCGCACTTCTGGATGTAAGCGTTAAGGTTTACTTAGTCAAAGTTTGGGGGAACTCACTCTGCTATATATTGATATTTGTTTTTATTACTTCATTGAGGGGGAGGGGTGAATCTTCAATTTTATTTTTGCTGTATGGTTTTTCACACCATGCATTTATTTTAAATCTATTATAAGTTTCTCATTGCTGATTGACCTCTAGGTCAGTGATACGCCTCTCCAAAAATGTTTCATTTTAGAGGATAATTTTATTAATGTGTTGCCTGATGGTGATACGAATATGATTCCATTATCAAATATGCAGAAAAAAGCCTTGCAATATTACTTATCAACCCACTGCCTATATACTTTTTACAGTGACACTAAATCACTTTTTCTTTCCTACTGTATCTTGCTTCCCACACATGTCTGGAAAGGATTTATCATTTGGGCATCTAAAAATTTATAAGCCTCTTTCTGTTCTGACACATACAGTACTCCACCTCACTTCAGCAGAAGTCATATATGATGCACATGAAAGGGAATGTAGACCTACAAAGAAATGTTTGCACATCCTTTTCTGCAGAAGCTGAAGAAGTGGTTTTCTCAGTGATGGGTGAACCTGTATGCTTTGTATAGATAAGAGATGGATAAATACTATGTTGGTCACATTTGTAGTTGGTAATCTCCCTTTACCTTTTTCTACAACAACAGTGTTTTTATGTTTTTAAATGTTGGCATGCTGTCATGGACCACATCCAGGCCCTCATCAAACAGCAAAACTGACATGACATCAAGTAGTCAGCTGAGGTTTCCCTTCCTGACTGGTGGCACAGAGCAATGAAACTGCCATTAGACACTCTAGAGAAGGATGTGTAGAAAAGGTGTGTCTGTTAAAGACACACTTAACAATCTCTCAGTGCCAAAACATCTTTAAAACACTGCAGCTGGCAAAAATTACAATGCTTCATAGGCTGCAATAATCATGCCATAAGGTGAATAAAGCCTCTCTTTGGCTTTAGAGGTTAGGGAAAAAAGGGGCAAGGACTGTTCCTCTTAATACATCTTCTGTGCTATGTCTCTCTTCATTCAGATTCCTCCTGAGTTCTTATACACTGTGTGATGCACAAACATTAATATATGTCATTGTTGGAAAAATTGCATGTGAAACATGGAAAAACGAAAAGCACTGAACACAGACCCTGCAGCTATCACCGTCAGTTGGATTTTACAGAGGATCTTGAGTGATAGGTCGGCCCAAAATTATTCTTAAGGGCAAGGATCTTGTTGGCATTGAGCGTACTGTCATCCAGCTATTTAAGTTTGTTATTATTTCTTCTAAGTCCAGGACTTAAAGACATTTTTCTTTGGTTCTACTAAAGCAAACCTGTTCTCCCTGTGTTCTCAAAGGAAGCTGCCAGAAGTTGTGAGTTTACTTCACCCTCTTCTTTAACTACCCTGAGATGAAGTTTGGGAAGTTGCATTCATAGAACACCTTTCCATGGTTGTGAAAACTAATTATCTTTCTGTCAACACTAACTATGCATCCATGTACTTACCTCTAGATCCTATCTGTCTTTACCTGATCTTTGACCCTCCTTGAAAAGGACTAATGGGAATAGCCCTAGAATACCTTCTTCACATTTGCTCACAGAACCTCCAGTCCCTTTTGATCTTCCCAAGATCATTTTGCAGTATAGCTCATGTCCACACAGGTAAACTTGGACAACAATAGAGCTCATTTGTATGAGCTCTAGCGATTTTTCAGTGGTTTCATGCTTCTGGGAAGCAACACATCAACTAGTCTGTCTAGCATATTTGGCATGGGCTCCTTTTGTCATTTTCATGCTTGTCACCAATTCTTGGTTAAATTTTTGTTCATTACTAGTTCCTTCCACATATATGTTCCTGCTAAGGCATATAACACTCCACGTACAAAGTGACTAGCCATGGTCTTCCCTGGAGAGGGGCATTCAGCTCTTGTCTTTGGAAGTCCCCCACATACTGCATGAATATTACGAGCTCAGTGAGGTCTCTCTGATTACAGATGTGTCTCAGCACAACCCCCTTGTTCTGCACCTCTCCTTGTATCAGTGACATCCTGTCAGCTCCCTCCATGCAACCCATCCCTTTTCTGGCCTTGTTTGTCAGGAGGCCACATATATAGGCCACAGCTCTGCAAATGTAGTCTGATACCCGGACTGATGCATCATGGTCAGTGTGCTAATGGGTCTGGCCCTGAGAGCTTGCAGGTTAAAGAAAATCTGACATGAAAAATAGCTCTGCTAGTGCTGAGTGTCTTCAGTGTTATGTATTTTTTTCTGTATGCTGCAATCCTTTCTCCTGGAGAAGAGAAGGCTGTGGGGAGACCTTATATAGCAGCCTTCCAGTACCTGAAGGGGGCCTACAAGAAAGCTGGAGAGGGACTTTTTGCAAGGGCCTGTAGGGATAGGACATGGAGTAATGGCTTTAAACTGAAATAGGGTAGATTTAGATTAATTAAAAGGAAGATATTCTTCACTCTGAGGTTGGTGAGGCACTGGAACAGTTTGCCCAGAGAAGTTGTGGATGCCCCAACCTGGCAGTGTTCAAGGCCAGGTTGGACGGGGCTTTGAGGAACCTGGACTAGTGGAAGATGTCCCTGTCCATGGCAGGGGGCTTGGAACTAGATGATATTTATCATCCCTTCCAACCCGAACCATTCTACGATTCTATGACTCTATGATTCTTCTTCCTGTGCACCCACCTTCAAATTTTCTAGTGAAACTATTTCCATTTACTCTTCTCTGTTCTGTAGCTACAAATGATTATTTAGGCTGCTGTTTTTTCAGTCTATCCTCCTGGCCAGCTAAGACCTCCTTCCTTCAAAATGGAGAGAGTTCTTTTCTGAGCACTGAACTCAGACTCATCATAACTATCACATGAGAATATTACAGACTGAATAAACTGCAGATTGCATCCTGGCAATGAAGCAATTTATTAGAAAAATTTACTTTACAAATAAAGCTACTCCAGGCTATAAAGTTTATTTTTAAAATAGTTGTATTGCTAAAACAGAATGATATGAGAGCTGTTACTTAAATGGTATTCTCTGGCTTTTTGTGCAGGCTTCAGGGCCAGTAACAGGTGGGCTTTAATAGCTCCTTCCCCAGCAAACCAGGTAAATAAGCCAGGTTAATTAAAGAAAAGGAGAAAGAAACAGGCTGTACCTAGCATGCTGAAATTGCTAATTTCAACTGTTCAGGTGTTTCGGGCACATAAAAAGATTTTTTAAATTCTTATTTTATTTTCTTTATTTCTTTTAAATCCTGTCTAAACTTACTTTTATGCAGAAGGCTGACATGTCTGTGAAGAGACGACTTCAGTCTCTTGAGTAAAATGTACATTAATATATTCCATAAAAGACTTTGTGGGAGCTATAACTTGTATACTTTTAATCTTATATAATACATACATTAATGTGAAGTAAGCCATATTTAAATATTACTAAGACTGTGAAGGAAAAGTCAGAAAATACAAAAGTGATGTTTTGACATGTAGCTATGACTGTTCTTTCTCTACAAAGTCATAAAGTGAGGATTCAGAGCCAGATGTTATAAGTTGCAATTGCCATTGCCTTCAGTGGAGGTTCCCAAGGTAATTGCATGGCAGCATTGCCTTGTCATTGCCAAGCATAGATTTGAGTCTGCCACAGATTGTTGGTTTGTATTCTGTAAATTCAAGACATGGGATTTATGGTTTTCTGTTTGTAAAGGGTAGCTGCAGAATTATCTTGGCAATGTAATATTTTTCTGTCTAAGATCACTACGTTAGACCAAACTCATAGCTTATGATGCGGAGAGACATAATTAAAATCCCATTTTTGTACTGGTTGTTATATCCATAGCACAGAAGAATGTACAGTTTTCTTGTACTGCTTCAGCCCCTGGGGACTCTGCCATAGATTCTGCATCACCCTTGCACATGGCATCTTCCTGTAGGCTTACAAATGACTATATCATCCGTTTAATTTGACTCGTTCACCCACTATTTAACACAGTGGAGCTATTAGCACAGGGGACGCTTAAAGTTTAACTGTAATATAAATAAAAATAAATGTTATATCACCTTTGTTCAGCTAGATGCTGCATACTTTACATAACCAGGATTTTCAATCACAAAAGAGCTTGTCCTGACATCTGCCAGAGGTATTAAAAAAAAACAAAAACCAAACACCACACCCAAGAAATAAAAACCAAAACCAACAACAACAAAAAACACCCAAACCTGTAGAGGGACCTGCAGAGGAAAGGTTAAGCTACAAATGGAGATTTTGTTTTCCATTTATTATGGGTCAGATGCTGTATAGGTTTGAGGTCCTTGTTTCTCCTAGCACAGACAGGAACACTGAGGGCACCAGACAAATTGTCTCATCCTCAGGAATTTTCTACATGAGTTCAATACAGACTCTACATAAACAGCAAGTGCTCCAGCATGCTGTGTGCACAGGTCAGGCTGCCGGGAACTTTGTCCTCTTTATGACACTCAAGGGCTTCACATCTAGGGTTTAGAGAAATCAGTCTTCATAGTTTTCAAATTCAAGTATATAAGGAATATATGCAAAAGTGCTTTCTGTTTCCATTTCTCTTTGCTTTGGTGAAAAGAAGCTGACAATATCATATACAATCACAGCAGAATACAGTGCCTTCACACATATTATGTAGTTAAGGGTTAATTACCCTACACTTTTCTTACATTACTTAATAACATGCTTTGGGGACTGGAGAAATTCCAGTGAACACCAGTCATTGTCTAGTGTTGAATTTCCAATCCTGTGCCATTTCATCTGTCAGAAAATAAAATGATCCTTGTAATTTTCTTGTTATTGCATGATCTTTATAATGAAAATTACAAGGCTACTTATTACAGAGTAAATATAGCGCTCTTTGAGAAATATTTGTCCTTTAGAAGATGAAAAGGAGGAGGCTGATGGTAGTTTTCTTTGTTCTTCCTATTTGTTTGCTATCCTGATCTTTTGTTCCTTGGTTTCAACTTTCAGATAAAAGCTTTTAGTTGTTCGTTTTCATGTGTTAGTTTGGATTATCAGATTTTTGTCCATTTTCTTTTCTTCCCTCATACCTCACACCACAGCTTAGCTCCCACATCCTTAACTCCTTAGAGTCTAGTTAAGTCTTTCTGCAGTCTGATATATTGACTGCTTGCTGGCAGGACATGGTGAAGCAGAGTGGCAGGGTGATGCTGGGGCAGAAGTGAGGCCAGCCATGCCATGCCATGGCATGCAGATGGGGCACACCATGCAGGGTCAGCCATAGCTCTGTGATCACTGGGGAAGTCCCGGTGCTGGGGCAAGCTGAGGTGAAGCCAAGAAGGCAAGTCAGTTAATGGGATACATGGCCATGGCCCACAATTGGCTGCAATGCTGCTGCAGTGTTGCTTAGGTGCAAGGATGGAGTAACAAACTGATTCAGTTTACAGAGCTGACTGGCAGCGTGACACTGCTAGTACTTTTGAACACGTTTTCCAGTAAGGCTTCTTAAGAAGCAGGGGTGGCACCATTTGGAGTGTACAAGGGCAAAAGCTGGCAGGGTGGCACTGGTCTCTCATATGCTGCCTCATTTATTTGGCATCCTGTTTGGATGGTTCACTGAAAATATCATATGAGCACTAAGTGAAAGTCAAAAGGGCAATTAAGATCTTAGGAACTATTAGGAATGACAAAATGTTATTTCTCCGCGGTAAATAGAAAGCGCACCTTCTCTGCACATACCAAGTGCAGTTTTGGTTATTGCCTCTGAAAAATAAAGTGCTAACTATTGTTTAAAAATAGAGCAGCAAAGATGGCCAGAGGTACGGAATAGTTTGTGTGTGATGAGGTGCTTATTTTTCTGTTCTGACAGTAGATATCTGGATCAAAGTGTGATGGATTTTTCTAAAATCATGAGAGGAATTGAAAAGATTAATAAGGATTTACCTATTCTTAATATGTGAGAACTAGAGGTAGCCATACAACTATGAGGCAGCATGTGTAAAGCAAACAGAGAAAGTTCACCCACTGCAAACTAAAATTCTTGAACTTATTGCTTAAGGATATCGTAGAGACCAAAAGTATTCAGGGTTCCCAAAGTGACTAGACACATTAATGGAAAATTCCCAAGAGTGTCCAGGGAAGAAGGTGATCTGTTTGCATCCTCTAACAGAAAATGTCCCTAAACTGCAGTCTGCAGATAAGGATGGTATACAGAAATATTTAACACTTTTCTTCTTTCTTATGCTTTTCTCATAGCATCTGTTATTGGCCTGTGACAGAGACACAATACTGAGAGGAAGATGGATTTTTCGTTACGTTCAGTACTTTTGTTTATCTATAGCCCTTACTGCTAGCTCCAGCTTCTCCCAAGCCAAAGCTATCTTATCTTCCCCAGGAGGGGCATAAGGAGGGGGAGGAAGGAGGGCTGGATGATATCTGCCTTTCATGCCTTGTGGAGCTCAGCACTGCATCTGTGTGACAAGTGTGTGTTATGTCCAGCCAGTATTGTGGAGAGCACAATTCAACTCAGTACTTTTTTGCTCTTGCTGACCTCTCAAAGAGTATTTTCCCAGCTTTTTCTAGCAGATATTAATGCTAAGAGCAATGGTTCTACAATATTGTCAGGCCTATTATTTTGTGGCCAATGCAGATGGATTACTGAAACCTAACTTTGAAGGTAGTTAGCTTTTCAACTATTCGGATGGAGGATTGGCTCAGCTGGAGAAAAAAATGCAGGCAATTATTTCTAACACTGGGTTTCTTCTTTATCTAATGTGCAATTTTCTGAAATACTGCTGTGTCTTTTATCAAGAAATAGAGGCTAGCTGGCTTTGAAAATCTGAGATAAGGAATCTCTGAGGCAGGAGTAATTGGTTGTGGTAGATTGGGACAAATTAGAACATTGCTCGGCAGAACTGTTTACTGTACTGTGTACATGCCACTTATTTCAGCCACTTCCATCATGTTTTCCTTTGCCTCTATGTATTTATTTTTCTATTTAATATTGAGATAGTCATTGACATTAGCTTACTTTCCTACACGAGACTCTCCTGAACAACAAAGACACAAAGCATTAGCCTGAAACATAAAAATGTCACATGTCCTCTTATATTATGCACAACCTGTCTTTTAATGTTAACATTAACCTTCAATTCAGTTGGATCTGTAGATACTAGGCTGAAAAAATTCAAACTGACATGGTGGTGTATTTTTTTATTGCAACTATTTATATTTATCTTCAGATCATATTTTCCAGGTACAGAAATAATTTAGGAAACTATTGTTAGAGTTGCTGGAGATTCAGTTGATTAAGCACCTGTCACCTGAATCAGTTTTATATCACAGCTCTTCTAATTCAGTGGCCATTGCACACACGAAAAAAAAGTCGTTGTACCTGTCAGGTGTTTGCTACCTTGGTTTGTTACTGTCCCGGTGACAGAGGATATAGTCCTAATGATCTCAAGTGTGCTGTGACCCTCCATCAGATTCCAAAAGTAACAAAAAATAAAAAGTAAAACTAGATAATGCTCCACAAGCTTCAAAGGCGAACAATAATTATATATAGAGAGAGAAAGGGGATGTGCATACATGTACCAAAGAATTTGTTTCAACAAAGTTAACTTTTGCATTCAATGCCACAGACTGCTTGATAGCAGCCACACCGTGGACTCTTTCATAATGATTGCAGCAGGTGGGAGCAAAATAAAATGGGGAAATGGGTGAAAAACCCATGACTGTAATACCCATTGATGCTCCATTCATGTAGCCCCCCCTGTGGGTTGTTACATGAATGTAGCATCAATGTGTCAGATGTTAGGCAAGGCATGCTTCTTGGCATAACCAATAAAGCAGGGAAAAGCTCTCTAAATGGAAAGTCACAGTTAGCTGTGGAAGTAGAGATAGGAAAATGATCAGTGACAGCAATCTGTAGCCAAACATCAAAAATCCTGCTTTGCTCTTTTTTCCTTTTCCCCTGTTTCCCTCAATAGACATCCATCAAACTGCAATAGGATTTCTGCCGGCCAGTTTGTGTCTTGTAAATTGACAAGAGTGGGGAGAATCACTTTGCCTGGAATCCCTGCTAAATTACATGAAAACAGGATTTATGCTGCATGTAAACTGTGTAAATCCAGTCAGCTTTTAAGTGGAAACCAATTTTGTAGTGTGTGAGTAGCATTGATTTGTTAATCTGACAATTTTTTCAAACAAGCTGATGTGGATTAGCCAGTTCTGATTGTATGCCTCCTACAAGTCATTTGAGTGCTGGATAGCTTGGTGAGTAAAGCACTAGAAATTAACCTTTGAAGCCCTTGCCTATAAATAAATTATTGATCCTTAAAAAAGAATCAGATAATCTCATTAGATACAGTTTTCTGTAGCCTGAGTCTAGATCCTGCCATACAGAATCATTTATCATAGTTGACGATCTTTTTCCCGAAGCAGGCAGGAGCTAAGCTACAATAGAAAGCAAATCCTGCAGGAGTTGATGCAGAAGAGCAGTATGAAGAATTTCCAACCAGTTTGATGCTTAAGGGGTGTTTGTTTCCCCTCCAAATAATTCTAAGGGCTTTTAGCTTTTATGTATGCTTTTATAGCTGTATATCCAATAATTCTCAGTCGGGGAAAAAAGTGTCTCTGAAATTTCATGCATGATGGTATTCTAGAGCCAGACAGAAGTAGGAGGAATGAATTTCTGATCCATGACATAACAGACCCAAGTGGAAAATACATAGCAAGCAATGTAATATTGAAAGGCAGAAGTGATACAGAGTTCAGTACTTAACATATAAATGACTGCTCAGAAGTACTCTACAGAAAAAATAGTTAACATGGTGTCAAAAGGTAAATGTACATGCGGTGAGACCTAGTGTTGTCACTTTTTACAACCGCATCTCAGTGATCTACTGAAATGAAGCAAAGTCAAGTGAGCATTTTAACGACATGAGGAAAAAAGCTGAACCTTATGGTTAGTTTCAGTAACTTGACTTTCCATTTTGCAAAAGGAAAGAAAAAACAGAGGAGACTCATGCCAGAGCTCTGTCTGCTGCTGGGGAAAGGGGAGACTGTGTGTGTGGGGAACGAAGAGGGGATTCCTGGGAGGAAACAGTTCTGACTTGGCTTATCAGCCTGCTTAAGTGTTAACATCAAGGACGTTCCAGTCCTAACTTGTAGTACCTGCCTCAGCATTCATAGTGCCAAGCTGTGTGACTGCAGGACCCCGCTAGGTATAAAGTTTTGCAAAGGCTTTTTTTTTTTTCTGATTGGAAATGATTGGTATGGCAATACCCGTACCCAAGAGGGGGAAAAAAACCATGTGCACTCCCCCCCAGCCCTCTGCAGTTGGACTCTGTACCCTGTGGGGTTTCATGTATGCAGTCAGTAAGATTTGCTCCTATACCTGTCTATTCTGGCTTCAGTCTCACAGCTTTGAAACACTGCACTGTTGAAAGAATACAGAAAAAAATGTAGCTGAGGGAAAAAATGTGCATGCTTTAGATACGGGAAGTAATTCAAACATTAGAAGAAATAGTGTCATATAGAGTGTCTAATTTAATGAAGATATATTGGGCTTGTGATAATGGAATTATTGTGAGTTTTTAAAAAATGTTAGACGGGACCAACTAATTACAAGGCATAGCATATCTCTGTGTAAGGTGGTAAAGATAAAAGGTGTGTGCTGTTACTCTGGATTAACTCAAAAGTTATTTGTGGCCATGTAAGTAAAGACTAGAAGGAGTATCCTCTAGTGTGGTGTGGCAGCTGTTCTGTACTGAATTGTTAGCGTAATCTCATGAAATTGCTTGCACTAATTCACTTCAGTGTACCGATGAGTCTGATGGCATAATGCTGAGCTGTGGGAGTTCTCTCCCACTCTGTACATAGTAAAGCATATCCATTTTCCCCCGCATTCCAACCCCAGTGCACCCACTGAGCTTGGGGTAAATTGCAACAGCCTTGGAAATTTATGGCCATGGTGCAAGTGCAGCCTCCTTCTCTGACCCATCCACCTAGCAAGGGCAGTGTTTTCTCACAAGGGACAAAATTAGGTCAGTTCATGTATCAGCATGATGACTAACCAGAGCAGAATATTTTTCAATATTTTGCAGAAATCTGTGGCTATTTAAAAATAGATATTGCCCCACCAGGTAGAAATTGTTCAATATTCCTTTACTGATACTAGTGTTCCAGTTTTATCCCTCTTGATTAAAATGTTTATCCCTCTTGATTAAAAAAAACCGACACTGGACTGGACTTCAGCTATACAGTAAAAATTAGGAACTGTTTTGTTATTCTCAGTATTATTTTTGAAGCTTTGCAGAAAGAGCCGGATGTTAAAGTGTTTTGTTTATTTCATAGGCAAATAATAAGTCGTGCGCCATAAAAATGGATAGGCCATCTTTGATGTTCATTGACAGATCCAAAGCAAACCATTCTTTATCAGAAAACACTGCCTTGCTAATAAAGTGATCCCAACAGCCGAGCTTGTGCTGCTTAATTTGTTTCCATGGAGTGATATTACAATCCTGACATACTGAAAAATCGCCTCGCAGAGACTCATATTGCATTTGTTGCTGAGCGCATCTTTGATATAACATTTGTTATTGCAGTGCTTGGGGTGTCTTCAGAGGAGTAATATTCTAAATGAACCTGGCTGTATTATCCCTTTAATGTAGACTAGAATTTTGCATTAAATTTTCAGCTTTTTTCAAATGTGTTTTGCCAGCCATTCATCATGAGTGGTCTGTTCAAGAATAGGGCCAGTATATCAATATAAAATCAGAAAAATCCTTAACTCTCTGTCTTTGGGGAACCTCTCAGGTCGTTCCAATTTTTTTTGTTAGATGAACAGACAGCATGATCTCTCATATTTATGCCTGCCTGTCAGGTTTTTTTATAGTAGAAACACGAATCACTGTTTGTAATGCAGGATTAGCCTGTCTCACACAATGTTATTAGAATTAGATCTGAGTAGAGAGTAACTTAATTTCTTTTTCTTCTGTATTTAACTTTAGTTTTCTCATCCCACACGAGCTTTTGCACCGCCAGGAACACTGCGTTTAATGTTAGAGTAAATATTGAACAGTATATGTATTATTTGTCTGGATTTGCACAGACAAAAAATGAGAGCAGTATGTAGTCCCCCCTCTGTGGGCTTCTGTGTTCTGAGCTGCCAGTAAAATGTAAAAAGATTGTACTATGATGTCCTATTAGACCTCAAGACTGGAAGGACAGTTTGTATTGAACACGGGCATTTTTCATAATTATGTTGCCTGCAGGGTTACCACCTGCCCTAATGATTAAGGTGAAAGGCAAAACCGTCCTCATTTCACAAGTGGAACTTTGCCATGTTCCCTCACAGAGAGCAATAAGATATGCATACACGTGTTGCTGCTGTGAAGGAGGAAGAGAAATGTTAGAATTAGGTAACAATTAAGATTTCAACTCTGTTATGAAAATGCAGGTCACTTTTAGACAATTGCTTCATTCTTTAGTGTTCTGGAAATGGTTTTCTGTCATAAAATCCCTATGAAAAAGAGGAAATCATAGCCATTCATCCAGAGATGTCTGTACTATTCTGTGAGACATAACATATTCCATGACTTTTTAAAATTCTCTTTTGGTTGGATGGGTTTATTGTCCATGAACATTTATTTTTAGAGTAGCCTGGGCTTGCCTTGTAGTCTGAGTCATTTGTGTAGCAATTTAAATATTTGTCTAAGCTCACAGTGAAGAGCTCATGTTGAAGCCCTATAAATGCTGCACAGATTAAAGGATAGTGTTTTTTATATACTGTTTATACAGAATGATGTCATATGCCGGGGTGGGGGGGGGGAAAAACCCAAAAAGAAATGCAAAAGTAGAAAGAAAAGCATTGCTGTTTCTGGGTCATTGAATATTGTTTGCCATTCTCTTTTCTCCAGTAGTAATTTTGTGCATGCTTATGCATGTGTGAGTATGCATGAGTGAGACCTACATGTGTGCATCGTGGGTTTTCTGTCAGATATTTTTAGCTTGACATATTGATTTTCCTCTATTGTGGTCAGAAAATAACCTTTAAACATTGTATTTTAATATCCTTGAACACTACTTTTGTAATTAAAGAGATTGAAAGCTGTATTAGTTCTCTGGCACCTGGCCACATCATTCCTGATGGTACAATGGCTTATTCTGCATTTCATAGTCTGTGTAATAACCTCACTTGGTAAAATACGAGTGAGATGGAAATTTATTGCAACATGAATTGCTGAAACTTTTCCTTCTGTCTGTCATTTCCAAAATTATAGTAGGACAGTTCCCTTAATTCAACTTCTAAGGGGAAGGAGAAGAAATATTTACTCTCCAATATAATTCCCAGGACTTGGGTTTTACAGTATACTTCTAGTGTCAAGCCATCAGCTGGAAAATGGCTGTGTGAACTTTGGCTTAATTTCAGCTTAGAAACCTTTTAGCACTTTCTGTATTGCACCAGTTTAATTCTGGCATTCAGAAATGACAATCTTTTAAAGGCTTGCCCTTCAGTAACTGGCAAATGAAATTCTTCTATAGTTATTTTTACCTTGTGTTGACTTTTATTCAGGGATAGTTGGATTTGCCCTGAGAAGACAATCTCCTCTCTTACAAAGTCTCCACCACATGCTGAAAGCTCCTGACCTCTCACTTGCCTTCTCAAAGGTACTGATCATCATCAAAGGCCAGCGCCAGCATGAAGGTGGGAGTTTGAGAGCGCAAGGTTTTCTTTAGAGATTTCAACTACTTTTTGAATAAAAGATGAGAAAATGAACTTTCATGAATTGAGCTGATTGAGCTAAAAACCTAGTATCCTGAGAGTGCAGAGCTCCTTTCAGCCCAGGTCCCTGCAATGAGATTTTCACTACCAAGGTTTATTGGGTGGAAGGTATTGAGTCTTCCAAAAGAAGTTTAGAGCATCTTTGTTGTGTCTCAACTTTAAAAAAAAAAATCACATGGTTGTGTTAGAAGCCTTAGACTTCCTGATTTTCTGACTTCTGATGTCATGAAGAAACAGTAACTTCCATTAATTAAGAAGCATTTAACAAAAAGTAAATTATGTTATTTCTGTAAAATTCACTTCAATTTGACAAAAGTCAGTACTTGCATAGCAAGAAGGGAGTCTCCTTTTTATTTCTGCTTCTGGAGCTGCTGTATTTGAGCAGTAAAGGGCATGGTTCAACTTCTCATTACAGGTAGAGAGCACCGATTTCATTTTGTTGCATGAGTTTAGTATACACTGAATTCTATAAGAATAGCAGGGGTGAATTTACGCCTATAACTTAAACCAAAGTATTGAGCAACCCGATGGTAGAGACTATTAGTCAAGTATGTTTGCACTTTTGCATGAGCTCCCTGAAGTCTTAGTCTCTTGGACAATACTGATTCTTTCTTAAAAGATTTCCCCCCTCTGATGGACT
Source organism: Phalacrocorax aristotelis (assembly GCF_949628215.1). Lineage (NCBI taxonomy): Eukaryota > Metazoa > Chordata > Aves > Suliformes > Phalacrocoracidae > Phalacrocorax > Phalacrocorax aristotelis. Next base: position 75,674,005 of record NC_134278.1, on the reverse strand, counting down.
CTTTCGACAGTTCATCATATAGCAGTGCAGCACGTACAGAAAACTGCCAAAAATAACAAGCAGTGGCACGCTGGCATTGTGCAGCTCAGTACAATTCAGGGCTTGAATGCTGATGTGAGTCAACAGTACTTGTTCAAGTCTGGTTTAAATATTGTTTTAAATATGCAAAAAGCAAGCAAGGAAGCAGGTTCTAAACTGAAATGACAGGTCAATATTCCTGCTGATATTTTCTGTAGTAAAGATTAAAAGAGAGACCCTAGTAGGAAGTGGCTCACGTAGTTCATTACTTCTAGTCATTTGGCTTTAAAGCACCACGAAAAAAAAACCAGTGAGTAGCAGCACAGGGAAGGCCAGAGCTGTGTGCAACGTGAGAAAGCCAGGCCAGCAGAATTCTCTAATCTGAGATGCTCTATTTGCTGCCAGTAGTCAAATTTTATGTGATCCTTTCCCAACTCTGTTGGGGTCCCTTTGCAGAATTTTTGCATAAATACTTCACAAGAGCAAAAATATCTTTTGTGTCTTTGGATGATTTTGAAATTAAGTGCACACAAACAAAAATGTAACACATTCAGCTGGGTAACTGACATCTTTGGTAACTAGTCAGAACAGGACAAGTATTGTGTCCTGACAATCAAGCTTTCATGAAACATTCTTGAATATTAGCTTCAGCAGACTTTTTGATAGCAAAAGAATGTATAGGTCTTTTTACTGACTTCTGCTGTCAGAAGTCAATCAAGAAAAAACGAAAGTTAACATAATATTGTTTGACAGGGGTTATAATCGGGAGGAAAGGGTATTTAAATTCTGAATTTTTTTAAAATCAAATACATTTCTTATTGCAGATTAAGCTTTGCAAAATGAGTGACTTAAGTATATCCTTTATTAGCACACAGTCTTTTTAGCAAAGTATTACACTTTTTGTACATAGCCTGTTTTTTGCTAGTATGAACATGTGTAAGCTTCATTGACTTAATTGTAGCTATGTTAGTTTGCTTGAGCTGAAAAACTGCCCCACTGTTTCTAGTTTTAGAGAGACTTCTAAAGGCTTACAGGAAAGACCTTCACCATATTAACCTCTTGGTGTGTAAACTGCATGCAGGTATTGCTTGTCATGCTCTCTGGTTTAGCATTGCCCAACTGCAGAGACGAGCTTTGCAATCTAAATTCCCATCTGCCGACTTTGAAAGGACAGAATTCAATACTTCTTGCTTTTGAAAATATCTCCTTTTAAATTTCCTTCCAAAGGTATTTATATTATTTAAATACTGTAATATATCTCTTTTTTTGCTTTATCTTGCTATCTACTTGCAAGATAAATTGGTTTTATCTTGTTATCTACTTATCTAGGTTACAGAAAAATATCATCTGGAAACTGATGTCATCAAAATGGCATGAGTACAAGTAAAGAACCCCATGTCATTTTTTACTTCACTTTTTTGTTTTTACTGGATATGTCATTTCTTACACCAGTTGTAAGGTGGCCAGTACAAGGTAGTTGGGTATGAAAAGGTTGTCTCCCCAGTTTTTAAATGTACTGCTGACTGCAGTCAACCATATATTTACAAAAAATAAATCATCATTTGTTTTAGTATGTCCAACAGGCTGAATGCTGCTTGAGGTATTTTGAAATAGATCTAGAGCTAAGACATATTATACTGGCTGATGAAAGTTCTGATACCTATAGATGAGGCAAGGGAATAACCACTGTGCATCTGTTGAACAAAAGTTATTTGGTTTTCTCTCTTGGGGAAAAAATGTTCCATGACTAGACCTACCCCAATCAGAGTAAATTGTTAAAATAGGTATTGAAAGCAGAAATAGGAGTTAATGGGTCAGAGAATTTCATTTTGCAAATGTGGCTCAAATGCATGATCAACATTGAGATTTCAGAAGGTAAATAAATAAGGCCTTTTGTTAATAATAAATTGATAAGTAAACCTAGTGATTACAAGCTGGTTTCATGGGAGGCTTTTGAGTCTGACGTGTGATTTTATGATTAATGGTGGTTAGCAATAATTGATCTTCCAGAAAAAGTCGTGCGCCCACATGAATCCCCTGCATTTTAAGACCTGCACATGCAAGGCCTGGGACTGGAGATGACAAATTATTCACAGAACAGTTTTATCATCTTTCTTTCTTTAAAAATTAAATTTTTCGTGTACAAAGGATGATATCTGCAAGCACAGTGTAGGTCTACAAATTAATGAAGCTTTAAATTTGGTTACATTAGAAAATTATCTAGGTAACAACAGATTAAAAACAGCAATAACTTACTGTTTACAAAAGTACTGCTCATGAAGGTTGTAATAAAATTGTGAAAATTATTTCAATAATACCCTTCTGTGTGAGTGAGAAAACATTTCTACATCTTTCACAATGCACAAGCACAAGCAGTATTCCAAAGATAGGCTTACATGCTTATATTCTGTAAATTACGTAATTGACATTCTTCATAATATTTTTTTCTCTTTTCAATAAAATATTTATGCATTCCAGACACTCTCCTTAGTTTTGTCTTTTCTTGTGTTCACATAACATCAAAAATGAGAGAAGGGCACCAGAAACATCAAAACATTTAATTAACACAAGCACAGTGAAGCCACTTCATACTTCAAAATTGTTGTCAGTTCCCGTAACAGTGACCGCACTGGCACCAGTACAGGACTGCTTTTCACTGGAAGAGACACAGACAGCAGAAAGATGTATTTTTTACACCAATATTCCAATTAGTTGAACAGGTTGAAAGAGACTGGGAAAATGAGATAACAAACAAATGCTCACTAATTACAGGATTTCAAACCTGTTAAGTTTTGTGTGAAAGTCTAGCCTGACTCCCTCTTCTTGCTACCCCGTTACAATTCCCACTGTTATCATGCACAGTGCAGGGCTGGGCTCTTCCTGTCATTCCTGCTCACTCAACAAAGTTGTCTAGGCTGGGTTGTGCAGTCCTGAGTACTTATACCTTGCATATGGAGTCCCAGCTGCCATGTCCCACTGTAGCTAGAGCCTGGCTACGCTCTGGATGGGTACCAACTATAACAAGCACCTCTGAGCTGCACCTTCCCCTTGCCACCTTCTCTTGCTGTGCACATGCAAGAGTCCAGTGTACACTTGCCTGCATATATATATAAAAATCACTGCTATATTGCAAGTACTGCCATTAGAGTGCTGCATTTCCAAACTTTTAGAATTATTTCTTTGAATATGGAACATTTTTCATATCTATACGCCGGTCAAATGATATGATTCTACATAGAGCAGTCAGAAAAAACAGACACGTCCATTAATTTTCTAAGCATGAAGTGGTTATTCTCAGGTATTTGAAACAATTTTCAGTTGCAAGCTCAGTTTAGCGATTAGCACTGTGGAAAGATACCCTCTGAAGGACACTGATAGGTATTCTTACATGGTTATATTCAGAGCTTACAAAAGGGAATGTACTTTTTAGAATTAACAAATTTATGTCTGTTGATGCAGACATAAATTTTAAGTGAGAGAAATGGAAGTTACATTGTGTTCATAATGTAAACGCTCAGTTTGCACAGAACAAAATATGATGGGAAAATTTACATGCTTGTAGTTCAGCATGTGCAGAAATGATTGGGATTGCTGCTGCTGGGTGAAATTAAGCTCATCTAACCTTGAAAGACTAAAAGTTACTTGTGCAAATCTTACCTAATTGCCTTAGACTCCTCAATTAATGGAGATAAGTGGATACCTTTTTTGGGCCCAACGGGAAATACCTTGTGAAAGTGTGTATTTCCTTCTACTGACTAAAAAGGAAGTGTGCAATGAATATATTAGACTAATATAGCCAATATTTAGATGCTTCAATTCAGTGAATTGAATCTCACACAACTGTACCATTTGGGGGAAGATGAAATCTAAAATGCAGAGCAGGTGTCATGGTTTTAGCTGGGATAGAGTTAATTTTCTTCACTGCAGCTGGCACAGTGCTGTGCTTTGGACTTAGTATGAAAACAGTGTTGAGATAACACACAGATGTTTGGGTTGTTGCTGGGTAGTGCTTGTACTAGTCAAGGACTTTTCCAGCTTCCCACGCTCTGCCGGGTGCACAAGAAGCCGGGAGAGGAGGGGGCACAGCTGAGAGAGTGGGTTGAAACTGGCCAAAGGGATATTCCATATCATGTAACGTCATGCCCGGTATGTTACCTGGGAGGGGCTGGCCGGGGGAGGGAGGCAACAATTGCGGCTCGGCGCTGTGCAGTGTCAGTCGGTGGGTGGTGAGCGGTTGTATCGCTTGTGTTTCTGGTCTTTCCCCTTTTTCCCTTTTCCTTTTTATTATATTATCATTATTGTTATTACTATAATAATCATTATTATAATTATTTTATTTTAATTATTAAACTGTTCTTATCTCAACCCACAAGTTTCTTTTTTCCTTTTGCTCTTCTGATTCTCTCCCCCATCCCACAGGGGTGGGAGGAGAGAGTGAGTGGCTGCGTGGTGTTCAGTTGCCGACTGGGGCTGAACAATGACAGCAGGAAATAACGCTATAAATGTATGATAGAAGATAGTATGTAGCACAGAGTCCTACAGCAGAGATATATATGTTTTTAACTACAGTCAGTGAAGACGTATGATTTTCTGTGTTTCTCTGAGGATAAAATTCAGCCAGCACCCATCCCACCCCTAGGCAGGAGCAGGCAGCCGGGGCCACCGGGGCAGCCCCAGCCCCAGGCATCGGGCACCACCCCGGGGATGGGGACAGGCAAAGGCCGGGCTGGGACAAGGGCCCACGGGTGGGCCTGGCTTCGTGGGACCCATGGCCAGGCAGTGCTATGGGGAGCTGAGGGCCGGCCCTACTGCGGCATCGCTGGGGCAGGGGCTGACGTGGGGTCACAGGCTGTGGGGGAGCCCTGGGGGGCCGGGCAGGGACAGTCTGGGCTGGTGGTACCACCAGGGCCCTGGCATCTGCGTTGGTTCTCAGCTGGCCGTATTGGTAACAGCAGTCATTTTTTTTTTGCTTTCATTTTACCAGTTTATGCAATATTAAAGATTGATTTAATTTTTCCTTTGCTTTCTCACTGGAGAACATAAGTCATACAGAGTGATAATTTTAAGCAAAAACAAAACCAGAAGCTAATTCTGACTGAGAAAAAATATGTGAAGACTTGGGTAATTAAATTGGTAGTAGTTAGAATCATAGTTTAATTACAAGTGTAGCTGAAAATGTGTGTTCAGACCAGTCGAAATCTAGGGATTTGTGATGTCAGGAGACATTAAACTGTCTTTTCTAAATTTTGCTTCTTTATTGTTCTCTTGGAGATACATATACTTATATGAACAGGTTAAAAATATCTTTATATCTTTATGAAGAGAATACCACAATGTAAATTGTAAATTTACAGTTGCAAATTTCTGTAACTTTGACTATACCTTTCATTCATAAGTGCAGCATTTGGAATTAAATAATAAAGCAATATGAGACTTGAGCAACAACAAAATTGTTCAAACAAGTGATCAGGGGTATGATGGAACATTTAGAAGCAAATAATATGCTTAAATTTAATTTAAGTAATAAATGCTTAAAGAGATTCAAAGAAATCACATGTGGTGAGTTTATAAAGCTGCTGGTGCTTTGAATTGTGTATCCTCCCTTCATAACTTAGTTTCCTGTTTAGACTCAGGCTTACTCCTAAGACGCCACATTACTGTTATGGGTCTTATTGCTTTGAGGTCAATGGAGCTATGTCAGAAGAAAAAGAGGCATAAAAATAATAAAGATTTGCATCAGTTTTGTATTTCTTACATCTTGCTCTGCCTTCACAGTTAGCAAAAACCTGTAACAGTTATTGTAGCCGAGAACATATGAAACACATAGGTATGAATGTGAGTAGAAATAGGGAACTAATAAACAATTTAGCTGCCATTTTATCAGTCTGCAGATGTCCTCAATCCTGAGTTTTGGCTTCTGATTAAAGGCAATTGTCTGTGCTTTTGCATCATTACCTTTTAACACTCTTATGTGTAATTGTTATTGATTGATGTAATAGTGCTATGGTTCAGTTTATGTCTGTGGAAATTTCATGTATTCCTGTACTGCTGCAAGTAATAATTGGGAAGAGGGAAATGGGAAGTTTCAGTAATTGTTGAGACCATCGATTATAAGGGTTTCTGTATTACAGAGGGCATTAAAAACTAACCCTCAAAGCATTCAACACAAAATAGGAGAAATCTGTAAAGTACAGATTATTTATTTCATGTGGCACATGCTATTTGAGCATCAGAGACTTAGGAAATATACTTTTCTTTTAACCTTTGGTGTCCACAGTTTGCCAGTGAACCCATAGGGTGCTGTGCCTGTAATAAGTCACCAGGAGTGTTTGCATATACATGAATATGTTGATGGCTATATGGGTGGTTTTGTGGATGAGATGACAAATAGTTCTTAATGCTTTTCAGCAGAATAGGAATTTTTTAATCCTTTTTCTTTTTATTTATGGAATGGTTATTTGTCTATAGCCTTTGTCTCTAGTCACAGTGCAGGAATTTAACATAATCCAAGACTTCCAAAACTCCCAAATTTTTGGTAAAAATGGGTCACAGTGTTGGAGCATGTTTTACAAAAATCCTCTTACAGAACAGAAGAAATTAAAGTAGAAATACTAACTATCAGAAATACATTCAGAAATATCCAAAAAGAAAGGAAGATGTTTCAATCTTACTTCTTTTTTTGTTTTCATGTTTCTTATTTCCATTTTTTCCTCAGATTATTTTTTGACAACAATAATTTCCATCGTTTCCTCAAATTATTTCCTCTGCAAGATGAAGATCTGAAAGGTCTTCTTGTAGACAGCAGACTGCTAATGTGTGTCAGTATAATTCAATATTGCGCGCATTTGACATTTCTGAACTCATTGTTGCTGGAAAGCGTCATGCCAACGATGACATGGTTTTTAAGCGCTCTCTCCTCCTTCTTTGCTAGTAACTTCAGGATCTCTTGTATAATCAGCTTTCAAGATCCAGTTAAAGTCTGGACTATGGAAATTGGGCAAGTATCTGAAAAATGGACTACACAAAATGTTGTATTGGGAAGAGGATGCAGCAGTGGACAACTAGTAACACTTAAAATAAACCTATATGCATTAATATATATGTCTATATATATATCTTCATACTTTTACACATTTTTTTACAAAGATGCCTGGTTCCAAAGTGTTTATAGTGTCTAACATGGAAGAAAGAGAGAATGCATGTAAGCAGTTCACATAAGGGATATTATATAAATTATGCGTGAGGGCAGAATGGGATGGATTTCTGGGAGGAATAGGCATTCAGAAAATATGATGTCAAGGAGAATGGAAAGAGAAAAAATTCTTGCTAGGCAAGAAAAAGGAAACTTTCCCATCTTAAGGGATTTAGCAAACAATACATTGGAAAGGATAAGAGGGAAGAAAGAAATGATTGGTTGAAGAAGAACCTGTAAAGACAGCCAAAAGCAGAGAAAAGCAGAAAGCAGTTCAGTTGGTGTTACAAAGCTAACATCTGTCAAAGATTAACAGGCAGTATTACATGAAATCATAATCATCCTCTACACTTAGAAATTCCTATAGCAGTGTACAATCAATGCAGATATTCTCATTGAAAATTACATGCAGAAAAAAAATTATTACATAAGGTCTTGAGAGTAAGAGAGGGGAAATGTGTTTTATGCAGTGACTTTTGATCTGAAACACAGAGAAGCCAGCAGCTCAGGACTACAAGTCAGGCCTCAGGTTGAGAAGATAGTGAGACATTTAGAGTAATTGACACATTCAGACTGGAAGATGGAGATGTAAATCCCAGTGAAATGGACAGAAAAATGCTGCATAGCAGTGATTCTGTGGTGGAAGTAGTAAGGACAACTTTAAGTGCATTGAGAACAAGAAATGGAATAAACAGCAAGAGCCTATGCATGGGGGAAATGAGAGAAAATTAAAGGTGATGCAGGGGTTGTGGTCCTAGAAGTTTCAGAGAATAAAAACGCATTAAGGAAGAATCACTCAGAGCTAAGACTCACATGGTCAAATATGTGGATAACCTCGTGTGCAAGAGGAGGGAAGAGCTGGATGGAAAGAAGACCGTAAGAATATCATAGGTTTTATTAGATGGGAAAAAATAATCATGCATAATAAGAGACAAGCTATTAATAAATAATACTTAGCATATGCTTAAACTTTGGCTGCCTTTGAAAGGGTTTGCTGATAAAGTTGTGTTGATAGTGCATTCTCCACCTGTACCTCCTCTGAATGGAGATAAACTGTTTACCAGCAAGAAGCTGATTTAAATATTGTTTAAATCAGTTGACTAAGTAGAAAGGGTTATACCAGTGGAACACTTGTACTAGTATAATTGTGTCTATAGTAGGGGTTTTACCTTTTTTAGTTGTGTTGTTTGCAAGTATGAAAGCTTTTCCCTTTGCATCCCTAAGACAGCTATGCCGACAGAAGTTGTGAGTGTAGGCCATGCCTCATTGGCTTTGAGTGAAGCCACAGTGCTGGAGATTTCCTGACAACTGTCTAAAAATTCATTTGCATTCTTTTAATGGCAGTCTATTTGTAGTTGCATCAGCAGAAAAAGCAGGTTGATAAAAATCATAGTTCATCCCATGTTCTGGGGAGAACTATGTTCTTAATTCCTTTTAAGGAATTTTCTCTGTTCACACGCAGATGCTTCAATTTATAGTAAGAAGAATAAAGCCCAGATTGCTTTCACAGTCTGCACTTGTATCCCTTGCCAGAAATGAGTCTAGTAGTGTACAAAAATGAGTAGCAGCCTTGGATTTCACCACCAGGAAGGTAATCACAGCCTGAACAGGTCCATGAAGTGCATGGTGTCTAGCAAGACATATTCTTTCTGACTGGTGCAGATGTGAAAGTCTGTAGTGACTGAACATTAATCTGACTGCAAAATCCTGGAAAATCACTCCTCTGCCTGCATAGTTGGTTTGCATATTACACCCTGTGTGTGACAACTACATATTTGTAAAATGGGTTGTATTTGTGACAGCCAAAATTAAAGTGATCTGTGGGGCCTATGAAATCTTTCAAGGAATCAGGGAAAGCCTGTATTATGCTTAGAAATGAGTCCAAACCTGTTGTGTGAATCAGAATTCAGCTTTGGGCAGCTCCAAGGTTTTGATGTGAGATCCTCTTTTAACAGGCTTTTTGGCTTACACTAAGGGGCTGGCTGTATCTGGCAGACAGTGCTGCCCTTTTCATCTTGCTTTTGTTTGTAGTCCTTTGGGAAAAGGGCTAAAATATTCAGAATATAACCTTTCTAAGTGTTCTTGGTAGCATGCTTGGAAATGTGGAAGGATTATTTTCAGCATTCTGGTGCCCTCAGAACCATGCCTAATCTTTCTAATCTTCTTTTTCTAAAGTAATCTGTATATTCTATCTTCTCTGCCGCTATGTATCTTATGCTGAAACTGCACTGACAGGAAGCTCTAAAATGCCTATTTTTGTTTCTTTCCAACAGCTGGCTGTCCAGACTCCTTGATTAAAGAGCTTCATCACTTCAGGATTCTGGGAGAAGAACAGGTGAGTTCGCATCTCAAAGGCAGCGTCTTAATGTCATGAAAGATAGACGCTAATGAGACAGTTTCGTCTCTCTCCAGGGAGGCAGAGTATATCTCATGACCCCCAGTGACCTGAAATGTGGGAAAAAACCACACAGGAGATACATGTGAGATTATTTTTTTTTATTCTATCCATCAGCCTTGACAGGTTATTAATTGGTACATCTGCTATCTGCCACAGCTTTTCGGCTTTTGACTGCAGCAGTAAACAGGCTCTCTAAAACAGCAGACAGACAACCTGACTAAGGGATTGATGCTCATGATATTATCCATCTCTTTTTGTGGCCTTTTTTCTTTTTTAGAAGTGTGTTTCTCATTCATAATTATAGCTGTGCTTTTCCCTCATAAAACTATTTCTGTAGAGGGATTTTAGGAAAGCATAAGTGAAGTGTGCTTTACACCACTCACAAGATGGTCTTAATTATTATTTTGTCAACAATGAAATTAACATACAGAGATATTGAGAAAATTACCTTAGATTTTGTGTGACAAGTTGAATTTTCAAATGCACAGTGCTTCTGAATTTCAAGTTGTCTTTGTCTCTGAAGTATCTCTTTTAATGTACTGGTTATAAAGCCTAACTGCCTGACATAGAGTTGCAGTTACTAGGGACCGAGGGCCTGAAAGCTCAGCATTAATGTGTTGTACATGAGAATATCTGCATCTTTTAATGAACCTGGCACCAAGGGACTTGCACAAGGTTGTATGAGGGCTGTGACAGAGGTAGGAGCAACTCCTGAAATATTAATTCAAAGTCCGGTTTCTTAGGTTTTAGATCAGATTATATTGTCAAGAACGCCCTGTTGCTTCTCCTTTCCCTGTCACTCTCCCTTTTGGGTTTTTTGTTTGTTTTTTTTTTTTTGTTTGGTTGGGTTTTTTTGTTTGTTTTGTTTTGTTTTGTTTTTATTACAGTTAGGGGTGCTGGTACATTTTCTAGACTTCCTAGACTTCCAGTTTTCCTCAACCAGCCCCCACTTCAGTTGTTATAGAAAGTCAAAAGACAAATTCCTCCAGGGCTCAGCTTTTCCTCAGCAAGAAGACAGCATGAAGGGGAGTGTGGGAGGGCTTGTCTGACAAGAATGGAAAAAGAAGACAGAAAACACACTAGGCCAGAGGAGATACTGGAAGCAGCAATCTGGTAAGACTGAGGACTTAGGAAGAGGAAATAAAAGAAATTATGACCACGACTGATGGGGCCAAGAGACTAGTTAGAGCCCAGATGGCAGGCAGAGTGAGAAGAAGATTGGGGAGATGGGGCTGGCTGGTTAAAAGAGGGTAGGAGTAGAAACCAGAAAGGTAGGGATAAGGGTCTGACAAGGAGCTGGGACCAAGGACTGGAAAGTAATGACCAAACATCAAATCTTGCTACAAAAGGCTGGTAAATAAAGTAAGATCTGTATTTAATAAGCTGCACAAGGAGGTGAAACTAAGCAGAGTAGGAGTCTGACAAAAGGAGGGTCTTGAAGGAAGAGTAGGGAACAGCTAAACCAAGAGACTGCAAGTATGAAGGACAGGGCTGAACCATACAGACTTTGATAGTTCCACTGACAGAGCTCTGAGGGTGGGGTTGTAGACCTCAGCCTTGCTAACGACCACTGACAGAGCAATATAATTTAATTGATGGACTTTCCTTTCTTTTCTCCCCGTTCATATTTTAGAAAAGGAAGTTGTAGACATAAAGATGAATGCTAAAAGAGTTAAGAGTGCAAATGAAGAATTCAGACATTAGGAAATATCAGATTTAAGTTTGTTTATGTAATCTTAATTCTTTGTTTGTTCCACTCATCTACCCTTACACGTTTTCACTCAGAGAGTATTAAATCATATGATCATACACAAACTTCAGAAGTGGGATGATGTAAGCCACAAGGAACCACAAAAGAAAAGATAATTAATTTCTGTCCAGTAATAAGAGAAGTCTTGAAGAGGGTAGAGGAATCTGATGAGGAAAGCCTCACTAATCAAATAAATACCATATTTTGTTGCTTGGGATATTTTTGTGGTTCTTGCAGACTTTCATAGTGAAATTACTCCTCTTTATATTGAATAGACCTAAACAGATGAGAAATTTTTGTCACCATGCATTAGGAGCATAAAACTATGCAGATGGAAGGCTGTTTTGCAGAATGGGTCTGACGTAGAAACGTTTGCCTTTCTCTGAAACTGGCTACAGTTACAGGTTATTTGGATACAGTGGTTATTATGGTCTTGCAAGTAGTGAACATTGCCATGAGACTTGAATTATTGCATAGGCCCATACAAGTATAAAGAATATTGCAATTCTATTCTGTCCCTGCAAAAGCATTGTTATCATGATGGTCTGCTGATGAGCGGGGTAGGTCTTGCTTGAAGTTAGCACACACTTTGACAGGGAGAAGTTGGTGCAAAACCAAGGTGTAAAAAATTAAAATACATCTAAATGAAGAAAGAAAGGAATTTCAGGCAAAGTCCTTATCTACATGGCTATCTAATTATTTCTTATACTTACTTAGTTATGTATTTACTTTTTAAAAAGATCTGAAGTATGTCTTTTTCTGTTATCATGCATACTGGATAGAAAAAAAAAATTAATTATAACATCATTTTATTCAGACTACTTATAAGTTCAGTATTATCAACCAATATATATTATCTTCCACTCCAAGCAACAGGCAAAGTATAAGAGGCACATGCTACTGCTTCATGTCCTGTCTTGATTTATTTTAAAATGCTTATGTATTTAAGGCCAGATTATAAAAGCAGAATGGACTATTGTGATAATCTGTTCTGATCTCCTTTAGAATACATATTACATTACTTTCTTGGATTAATTCTTGTTTAAACTGGAGTATATGGCCTAGAAAAACATCCATGCTTTTTTTACAGATCACTTGCAGACATTAGATCCTATTATACCTCTGTCCTGGTTTCAGCTGGGATAGAGTTAATTTTCTTCCTAATAGATAGTACAGTGCTGTGTTTTGGATTTAATAGGGGAATAACATTGATAGCACACTGATGGTTTAGTTGTTGCTAAGTAGTGCTTACACTAGTCAAGGACTTTTCCAGCTTCCCATGCTCTGCCAGGTTCACAACAAGCCGGGAGGGGAGGGGGCACAGCCGGGACACCTGGTCCAAACTGACCAAAGGTATATTCTATACCATATGATGTCATGCTCAGTACATAAGCTGGTGAGACTTGGCTGAGGGGCAGCGATTGCTCCTTGGGGACTGGCTGGGCATAGGAAGGTGTGTGGTGAACGGTTGCATCATTTGTTTTTCCGGGTTTTGCCTCTCTCTCTCTCTCTCATTGTTTTCCTTTTCATTACAACCTTATTAGTATTAGTATTAAAATGATCTCACCTCAAGCCACAAGTTTTCTTACTTTTGCTCTTCCCATTCACTACCCCATCCCACCCAGGGGGACGGTGAATGAGCAGCTGTGTGGTGTTTATCTACTTGCTGGGTTAAACCATGACAACCTCTCAGTAGTGAAAGACAAAAAATACCCAGCGTCTTTTCTTTCCACCACTCTACCAGCACCAGTATGCTCCCTACGTTGCATATCTCCCATTCTTCAGTGTGCAGATCCTTTACACTTCCAATTCCTATTGTCCTGTCACAAGGCAATAGGTGATCACCATATTAAAAAATTGCTTCAACCTATAAATGCAACTCAGAAAAAGCCACCATACCCCTGAAACAGGACTAAAAAGATGCTTATTCAGCAAAGGGGAGCCTGTTTGTCAGTCAGACTGTCAGCTAAATATGTTTCAGGCAGAATGAAGGAACCTTTCAGTTTGAAGTGGACATTCCCACTGGAACTTGTGGGTTCCAGGTAAACCAGTGGCTGCCCAATAAGGAACATAATTTCCCTTCTAGATATTTCTATTTATTCATCTAAAAGGTGCCTTAGTGCTTTTGGATGTGGATGGACACAGCTCAGATTCAGCGCACAATCCATCCCACTGCTTCACAGACAGAAATCCCAACCTGCAATTGAGGGTAATTGTTTGTTCCTAGAAAAATAACTTTACATGTGACTGTGCTGAAAAGCAAGTTGTTTGCTTAAACCTCATTTACTAACAGTTCAGATACCCCTGTAGAATGAACTGAACCACCCATGTTACGTGTTCATTACTTCCTCTTCTGAAATTCCTATAGGCTTTATCACCGATGTTCTATGTTCTTGGTTTTCTTCCAAGTAATTGATAAAAAATTTTAGGTGGAATAAGGCCAATAATCAATACCTTCAGGACCTTTTTGGAAACACCTGCTTAGTAATAATTGCCCATTTACAGTTATATTTTACATATGCCATATAGCTAAGTTTTCATCCTATTAATATATGGCATGCTAATTTTGTATCACTCTAGATACTTAAAATGCCAGGCAGCAGCAAGACAAATGCCTTAGAGAAGTCTGCTTCATCAACTTTCTTACTTTTATCAACCAAATTTCAGTCAAATTAAAATCAAGCAACTGTTCCTAATACAAAAGCCTGGTCTCTACCTTTTGCTAATTGATTATTTGTTTCCTGTAAATACTGACCATGTATAATTTTTGTTGATGTCATTAAGAGAGAAAGGTTTTGAGCAGCTTGCAGAATCAAACCACTCAAAAATGTGTCTGCCCGTCTATCTGTCTAGCCAAATAAAAAGTTTCTTTATCTAAATATAAGCATTGGAGGAAAACTAATGCTGAGAAAAAAAGGCTTTGTAAACACGCTTTGTAAAAAGCATGAAAAGTTGCTGATTAATCTAATATTTCCTAAAAGGAGTTCTATAATAATAAAAGAGTTGTCCAAATAGTCAAACTCCTTGGCAGTTTTGCAGACACATAAAACTCCCATGTCTTCTGTTCCCTCTGGAATGTTCATTGTGGGAAATTCATTCTAGCTAGAAAGTCTATCTTTTAAGGTTTAGTTGGTGGTAACAATATAGTTTTTAAAGAGGGAATTGTTTTTAGGCTTTGTGGAAAGAAGTAATCATAGTCTGTGTGAAGAAATAGAAGAGTACAAGCTTCCCTGCTACATGGTATGTGTTGTGGATACCTAACTTACTACATAAAACCAGCTTCCAGAGTAATTGCCTTAATATGCAGCACAAATATGTTTAACAACAGATTGCTACCCCACTTGATACTTGACCCTTTGAGAAGGTGCCAGAGAGTCTGACCTAGAAAAGTCTCCAAAAGCAGCTTTGACTGGTTTGTTCTGGACCTTGTTTCACAGACTCTCCCAGTGCACAAAGGTCTGTACAAGGCAAAGAGAGTCTCCTGGACATGCAGCCCCAGGAACAGTAAAACCCGCAGTAGCCATTTCCCCTGTCAGGCTGGCTGTCTCTGCAAGTAAATGCAAATGGTTCTACAAGTGATGATAGTAGAAGTTGCTTACAAAAATATGTTAAAGATGCACTGAATATGGACTTTGTCCAAATACAATGGAAGGCAGGTAGTTCAACAAACCAGTGCCAGAGACAGAAGAGAGAATACTTTTATTCAGACCTAAACACTGTAATACACCAACATAGCGAGACGACTTGCAGTGAACTGTTATGGAGTCCCTAATGCCTCCACAAGAAACTTCCCTCTTCTCCCCAAAGTGATTAAAAAAAAATCTTGTTTAATTGTTTAAATGGGATATTGTGATTCATGAGTAAAATAGCAGCTACATCTGAAGGCTGGAAGGGAAAACAAATAACACAAGAGCAATCTGCTGCTATACCTGAGTGCCCCCAACAGGTCAGAGCACAGATAAAGCAGATGACATGCTAGTGGCAGTAAAAGAAGCTGCTAAGTAATGTATAGCTGCACTTCTCTGCTATATCATCTGCTCTGACAACTTTGCAGAATGTATTGGCCAGTTTCTTGATATTTTGACAGGGGAATGATCAATTTTAACAGATCTCTCCTATCAGCTGCTACTGCAACTCATCACTGCTCACTTTTTCTTTAGAAATGTTGTGGGCGGTTTATATCCCTGGAATCGGAGCAAGCCTGAATGGGGGCACTCCTTTATTTTTTTTTTCACATTTCCTTGCCAGCTGGGGAAAACTTACGCAAAGGAATACCCTGCTCTGAAAATCTGCAGATGCACATCCCCATGCTGTTCAAAGGTGGTGTAGGCTTGTGCTAGGTTTTAACTTTAGGAGATATGGAAATCTAGTATTAAAAGAACATAGTGTGGACAGAAATAATTGAACATTAATTGAGGTTTTAAAGGAATTTGTATACAACACATGTGTGTGGCAAGGGGAAAGTCCTCCTGATTTTTTTTTTTTTGCTTGTAATACTTGCTAGAAGAATTTTTTTTTAAATTATATGCTACAGAATATTAATGTAAAGTCAGTCTTAAACTAATTGATGTATATTTACCCATTCAGGCAAAAGTAATATCATTTGACAATTCTAATTAATCATCTGAGTTTAGTGCAGAAAACTCTCAAATATGATCAGCAAAGTGCTTCTGAAGTATTTGTGGGTGAAGATTTTTTGATAACTACACTTGGAAAAAATATAAGTTACCTCTTGACGATTCACATACAGTTAAAAAAATAATAAATTTTCACTGAAAAATTTATCCAGTTAATAATTACTAAACCAAAGCTATTTTTTAGTATCCTCAACTCTGTATGAGTATACTTCGTAAGAGCTCTGTGCTTTCCCATCCAGTCCCCTGGCTTCAGTCACTACTCAATGTGAGTGATACGTATAAGCATCTCTCAGTTTCTTCCACTTTTCTGTCTAATACCTCATTTGTGTCCATCTCATTTGGCTCACATTTTGGTTTTGTCATCACCATCCCATCATTCTCTCTCTAAAACTGAGCTACTGCATTTAATTTCTGATCCTCTTTATATCACCTTATTTTTATACCTGGATCTACACAACAAACTTTACACTCTTGCAATTTCATCTGACCAGTGATGTGCCTCTCTTCTTCCTATAGTGTATCTGCTTTGAATGTCTCTTAACCGCCTTCTTCCCTGACTTCAGAGGTAATTGGGATCCACGTGAGTTCCTTAGCTTTGTCTCTCCTGGATTATCATAACTTCATTCTCTTTCAGTTCCTGTCATAGGCAGGACATCTCTACTTCCTTACTCCTTTTTTAACTTGTTGTCTGTGCACTAGACAAGTAAAAGTAGTTTATTTTTGGTTCAGCAGCTGAAATAAAAAATGGCAAGAAAGAAAGGAGAAAGTACTTGTGATCAAAACTAATTTAAAGGATATTCTTTTCATGTCAAACCCCCCAAAAATGTCATTTTCTGTAGAATCCAAATTTCTATTTGTTTAGTTGTCATTAACAACTATCAAGGAAAAACTTGAGTGCTTCTCAGAATAGAGGAATTCTCTTCCACCCAGCTTTTATTAAATTCAGGGAGAGGATTTGAACCCCAATGTTCAGGGTCTCAGGTGGATGTAGAAGATGGGGCTTCTTCCGTCCCTTGGATGACTTTGATCTGCTTTCATGGAATGCGCATATATTCACTCTTGTAACCTGAGCAGTGGAATTCCTGGGAGCCAGTATCTACTTCGGTGAATCTCAGTTGCACAGTTTGCATCAGCATCAGTTACAGTGCTGGTGGTTGTTACTGGCAGGGGAGAAAGGAAATTGGATTCAAGCTCCACAAGGGCCTGAAGGAACTGAATGTTTATCTCCAGCATTCAGTCTATTCAGACTGATCACACAAATACCTGCTGGAAGATCTCAAAATTCTAACAGTTTGTAAATACGATGCCAAGCCATACACTGTGCTTGGTTCACTTCCTTCACTGCATCATATTGCCTTTCATATAATCAGAGGACCTGCTCCAGTGTCCTCTCTTCTCACTATGCTTTATTTTCTGTTTTAGTAGTCCTCACCTTGTGCTTTCTTTCATGTCATTCTGCAAACTGTATTCTTTCCTTTCCTTCCCCCTCTCTACTCCAATTTAATATTGTCCATGAATTGTGTTGCATTGGTCCTGTCAGGGGTTTCTTATCTAAATATTTTCTTGAGGCTGCTGTACCAAATTTTCCATGACTGTCCAAAGTCAGGCAAATTCCAGCCGTCTAGAAGGTGGTTCTTCTTCTGGTTCCTTTGTGGTGCTCCTGTGGGAACAAGAAAGAGCTGATGCTCTGAACTTGCTCTTCCCATCCTACCACTGGCCAGCAGAGGAGCCCAGTAACTCAGGAAAAATAAAGTAGGGATGCTCCATGGAAAGCCATGTCAGTCTATCTCTTTTTAATCTATACTTCAGATGACCTTTTTGTAAGTATTTTTACTATTCCAATGAGTACTTGTACTTTAAGTTGCCTATTACATTATGGAACTAATTCTTTCTTTTTTTTTTTTTTTTTTTTGTATGTGTATAATACGTATAAATAAAGTGCTTAGTCTACATTATGGACTAATAGCCTGCACAATCTAATTTTGAAACACACAGATGGTTATTTGATTTATAGGAGCAGTAAAAACAATCTCACTCTAGAAAGTAGATTTTCTTTCCTCTGAGACTGTTACATGCAGTTAAAAGAAAGAAGTAATTGAATTATCTTTCAGAGATTAGAAATTTTGGCTTTACATCTACTGTTAAACTTTTGTCCAAAGTTCCCTGCAAGGCTGCTACTGAGCAGATGCTTTTAGGTGAGAGGAAAGAAGGGAAAATAGAGAGAACTCTGCCCAAAATGTAAAAGCAGAATTAAAATAGCACAAGGCACGTGTGCTGCAGCAGGGGATGTTGGAGTAGATGATCTTTTAAGGTCCCTTCCACCCCAAACCATTCTATGATTCTGTGATATTAAAGCATAACTTGCAAATTAAATAACATGGCAAGGAACTGCTGTGTTCACAAAGTGTATTTTGCAAGTTTTGTGCATGAAGGTACATTTCAGTTTTGTCTTAGTATCTGAATCTCAATGTAACTGAAAAGCCTGCAATCCATAGTAAAACATATTTTGTTGCTGTGTCAGCCCAAGGATTTCATTTATATTACCCTCGATTTACAACATCAAATGATGGGGTTTCTACTGGTTGAAAACCCAGTACCATTCTAAGGCTCAAGGGAAACCATCCCAATCAGGAAAGTGGGGAGCAATGAACAAGTGGTTATAATTATCCAGCCTCCATATTTCATACTATATAATAATTTATAAAAATCATTTATAAAGGCCCTGACAAGTCTTTACGAGCAAAGATAGCATGAAAGAACTTCACGATATAGTTGAAATACCGTAAGTAGAGCTGGGAATTTTTTCCACTCAAAATTTTATTCCATGTAAAGTATAGATTTGAGTTGACTGGGACAATTCACAAACTGAAGGAAAATTCATGACAGAATAGTTTTCAGAGAAAAAAAAACCAGAAAGTTTTATGACTACCTTGTTCATACACCTTTAGCTCTCTTAGAACTAGTGGTTTGGAGTAAATCATAGTTTTAAGCCTTTTTTTTGTTTTTCCGAATAAGCATTGAAATATGTGGTTCTATGGTGAATCCAGCAGCTATTTACCTACCTGTATTTCTGAGGACCTTATTACAGTAGCATATTAATGCCTGACGTGCTTTGCTCAAAAGCTGATTTATAGCAGGAGTAGATGGCTGATGATTTCTGTGTAATTTTATGCCCCCATTACCATAGTATTTGATGTCCTCATGACTATTAATGGATTTTGCCTCTTAACACTACGGTGAAATCAGCAAGTATCATTCTCCCTCTTTACAAACAGGGACCTGATGAGAAGTGTAGATTAAGTGACTTACGTAGAAACCACAGGAAGGCAGTGCTGCTGCCAGGAATTGAAATCAGGTGCCTTAGATGCCAGTTCAGTCAGGTTCCCCATATATCAAAATTTGTAAGAAGTTTTCCTAAAAATAATTGGAGATGTTTTGCTTCCTTGTTGCATGCAGAACGGTTTTACACATGATGAGTGCGTCTCTAAATAGGAGGCATATTGATAATAATTGAGTAATAGATATTGTGAAGTATTTTGAATGGGCAGACGAAGAGTTAAATTCATCTTTACTGACAGCTCTTTACATGTTAAATGTTTAGCCTAAGTTAGTTTCCTCAGCTTCAACTATAGCACTTCCACAGGGTGATTCATATTACTTACCTTAGACATCACGTGTAAGTCAGGATAAATTCACTACTTAGAATCTTGTTCCTTCTCATTCAATATGTTTGGAGCTTATACAAGTCGTTTAGGTTAGATGTTTAATTTCTGAGGAGATAAAATTGTGTGAGGTGGTTACAGTTTAAGCTGTTTAGGTGCTTAAACCTTGGTTTCAAAAATAGCTTAGGCCAGGTGACTTAGGAGCAGAATTATTGGAACTGACACACGTATTGTGGGAGTCACCTAATGTCGGGTGTCAATACCTAGTAAATTGTCTGATCTCTCTTTAGAGATAATAGAACAGGGCACTCCAGGCCTCAGTTCTTCTTATGCTAATGTACAAATCTAAAAGAGAAAAGATGAATTGCATCCTAATTCTCCTGTTATTTGTAAAAGGAGTCTAAACAACCAGTGTAACTGTAGGCATCATCACTGCAGAAATCCAAAATAAATGAATCCTGCTTTAAATCTCTAGTTGAGATTAAGAGGCAAAGTAAACCAGTGGTGATTGTCTGCTGGAATATCCCTAAATATGTCACCCAGACATATGATCAAAAATACATCACAGGGTCAAAAGACATTTAAAGGCTTTTGAAAATTGACTTGCTTTAAGCCTGTTGATTGCATCAGTACTGTGTGATATGTATGGCGGTGATATATTGGAGAAAAGGCCTCTAATAGATATAATCTGTCACTATACGCAAATAGTTAATTAATAATTCATGAGTAAGAAATCTGGTTGTGCTGGTTTTGGCTGAGAAGGGGTTAATTCTCCTCACTGTGGGGGTCAGCTACCTTTCCAGCTTCCCGCGCTCTGCCGCGTGGCGTGGCGGGGGGGCTGGGAGGGGCAGGGCCATGGTGGGGGCGGCTGACCCCGACTGGCCAATGGCAGGTTCATTCCATACCATGTGACACCATGACCTGTATATTGAGGGGGGGCAGTGGCAGCGCGCAGGCGGCGCGGCGTCGGGTCGGCGGGCGGCGAGCGGCTGCGGCGCGTGCGGTTTGTTCCGGCGGTTCGTTCCCCCTCTCCCCTCCCTTCCCCCCTCCCCCGGGGCTTTGCGCCTCTCGTTGTTCTCCTTTACATTGCATTTCTACTGTTGTTTCTTTTAATTTTCATTATTAAACTGTTCTTATCCCAACCCACGAGCGTTACCCTTCTGATTCTCTTCCCCATCTACCGGTGGGGGAGTGAGCGAGCGACTGTGTGGGGCTGAGCTGCCGCTAAACCACGACAGTCTTTTTTGGCGCCCAACGTGGGGCTCGAGGGTTGGAGATAACAACAGCTGCTGGTCCCAGCACCATGTTGTCCTTTTTGCAGTTGGTGTTAAAAATCGGTGTTGGTTGTTTGAGTCTGCTGTGTTCTGCTGTGATTAGTAATGTTTTGCCTACGAGATTTGTTATACAAACACTCGTTTTCAGCTTTATCTGGTATTTGGGGTTTTTGCTGAAACCGTTACTGTACTTCGGATACCACCTTGTTGAGGCAATTAGCAATTATACCTCCTCCTCTGAGAGATTTTATATGGAGGAAATACAGAATAATACCTTTGCAACTTTGTTCTATGATGTCTGTGCCTTTGTTACAACAACGTTTTTGTATCTTGAACATCCTTGGGTGGTTAAGGTGCAGTCATTGTTAGTTTTTGGGCATGTTGTTTTGGTTTTGACTAAGCAACTTAAGAATATCACCCAGAAATCTGCCCCGAGGCTTGATAGTTACGAGTGGCAGGGCATGTGGGATAGCATGGGCAAATACCTAGGGCAGTGGGCACCCCCAGTGTTTTGGAGTTTCACCCCCGAGCAAGTGCAGAATCCTAAAAAACTAGTAGAATATTTGGAGAAAGTATGTTGTTACGCTGGGAACTCCAGAGAGACACAGATAACTGCAACGTGCTGGGGTCTGGCCCATGCATACCGAGCCCTGCTCAACAGTATTCAGTGCCCCCAGGGGGAAGAGAATGTCTCTGGATTGAAATGCAAAGTGACTGGCACTGTAGACAATCCAGCCCTGACAACAGGCACTGCAGCCACTCAAACCCCCACAACAAGTACCGGAGCTAGCTCAGAAAATAAACCCGTACCAGTATCAGTTGCCCCCATACATAAGACGAAATATTGGAAGCGGACATCAACTCGTTTAGAACGGGATGATGAAGAACCAGGGCCATCGCGGGGAGAGGAGGGAGAAGTAATAAATGAAATAGAGACCACCCGATCCCTGTCCTTAAGCGAGTTGCGAGATATGCGAAAAGATTATAGCCGTCGTTCAGGTGAGCACATTGTCACCTGGCTGCTCCGATGCTGGGATAATGGGGCCAGTAGCCTGGAACTAGAGGGAAAAGAAGCCAAACAATTGGGATCCCTTTCTGGGGAAGGGGGCGTTGACAAAGCAATTGGAAAAAAACCACAAGCCCTCAGCCTCTGGAGGCGACTCCTGTCTGGAGTGAAGGAAAGGTATCCCTTTAAAGAAGATGTTACATATCGCCCAGGAAAATGGACAACTATGGAGAAAGGCATCCAGTATCTCAGGGAATTAGCTGTGTTTGAGGTGATTTATGGTGACCTGGATGATCAACGGTCATCCAAAGATCCAGATGAAGCCGAGTGCACACGACCCATGTGGCGGAAGTTTGTACGGAGCGCACCATCTTCGCATGCAAACTCATTGGCAGTGATGTCCTGGAAAGATGACGAGACACCAACGGTGGCAGAGGTGATAGATAGACTCCGGGATTATGACACAAATATCTCTTCCTCGCTTGTCTCTGCTGTGGAGAAACTATCCCAAGAGGTCCAGCAACTCAAAGAAGATCTGTCCTACTCCCCACCTCGACAGAGCAGTGTCTCAGCTGTTAGGAATAAGCGTCCTTTGGCTCAAAGAAGGGGATACACACCACGGGCCACCCTATGGTTCTACCTGCGTGACCACGGAGAGGACATGATGAGGTGGGATGGCAAGCCTACTTCGACCCTACAGGCACGAGTACATGAACTGCAAGGAAGAACAGTCACTGAGGGAGGCTCTTCCAGGAAAGCTGCTGCTCCAGTTTCCAGCGAGCAAGTCCCCAGACAGAGGAGTAGAAGCGCAGATTTTATTTCTAAGTGTAATAGAGGGACTCCTGATTCACATTTACAGGAAGTGAGTTGTGACTGCCATGATCAGGACTAGAGGGGCCCTGCCTCCAGCCGGGTGGAGGAAAGGGATAACCGGGCTTACTGGACTGTGTGGATCCGATGGCCTGGCACGTCCGACCCACAGGAGTATAAAGCTTTAGTGGACACCGGCGCACAGTGCACCTTAATGCCATCAAACTATATAGGGGCAGAACCCATCAGCATTGCTGGAGTGACAGGGGGATCTCAAGAGCTAACTGTATTGGAGGCCGAAGTGAGCCTAACTGGCAATGAGTGGCAGAAGCACCCCATTGTGACTGGCCCAGAGGCTCCGTGCATCCTTGGTATAGACTACCTCAGGAGAGGGTATTTCAAGGACCCAAAAGGTTACAAGTGGGCTTTTGGTGTAGCTGCCTTGGAGACGGAGGAAACTGAACAGCTGTCTACCTTGCCCGGTCTCTCAAAGGACCCTTCTGTGGTGGGGTTGCTGAAGGTCAAAGAACAACAGGTGCCAATCGCCACCACAACAGTGCACCGGCGGCAATATCGCACCAACAGAGACTCTCTGATCCCCATCCATAAACTCATTCACCAACTGAGGAGCCAAGGAGTCATCAGTAAGACCCACTCACCCTTTAACAGTCCCATATGGCCAGTCCGGAAGTCTAATGGAGAGTGGAGACTAACAGTAGACTATCGTGGCCTGAATGAAGTCACTCCACCGTTGAGTGCTGCTGTGCCAGACATGCTAGAACTTCAATACGAACTGGAGTCAAAGGCGGCCAAGTGGTATGCCACAATTGATATTGCTAATGCATTCTTCTCAATCCCTCTGGCAGCAGAGTGCAGGCCACAGTTTGCTTTCACATGGAGGGGCGTCCAGTACACCTGGAATCGACTGCCCCAGGGGTGGAAACACAGTCCTACCATTTGCCATGGACTGATTCAGACTGTACTGGAACAGGGAGAAGCTCCAGAACACCTTCAATACATTGATGACATCATTGTGTGGGGCAGCACAGCAGAAGAAGTTTTTGAGAAAGGTGAGAAAATAGTCCAAATCCTTCTGAAAGCTGGTTTTGCCATAAAACAAAGTAAGGTGAAGGGACCTGCACGAGAAATCCAGTTCTTAGGAATTAAATGGCAAGACGGTCGTCGTCAGATTCCAATGGATGTGATCAACAAAATAGCAGCCATGTCTCCACCAACTAGCAAAAAGGAAACACAAGCTTTCTTGGGCGTTGTGGGTTTTTGGAGAATGCATATTCCAAATTACAGTCTGATCGTGAGCCCTCTCTATCAAGTGACCCGGAAAAAGAATGATTTCAAATGGGGCCCTGAGCAACGACAAGCCTTTGAACAGATTAAACGAGAAATAGTCCATGCAGTAGCTCTTGGGCCAGTCCGGGCAGGACAAGATGTAAAAAATGTGCTCTACACTGCAGCCGGGGAGAATGGCCCTACCTGGAGTCTCTGGCAGAAAGCACCTGGGGAGACCCGGGGTCGACCCCTAGGGTTTTGGAGTCGGGGATACAGAGGGTCTGAAGCCCGCTATACTCCAACTGAAAAAGAGATATTGGCAGCATATGAAGGGGTTCGAGCTGCTTCAGAAGTGGTTGGTACCGAAGCACAGTTGCTCCTGGCACCCCGACTGCCAGTGCTGGGCTGGATGTTCAAAGGAAACATCCCCTCTACACACCATGCAACTGATGCTACGTGGAGTAAATGGGTTGCACTGATCACCCAGCGGGCTCGAGTAGGAAACCCCAGTCGCCCAGGAATCTTGGAAGTGATTATGGACTGGCCAGAAGGCAAAGATTTTGGATTATCACCAGAGGAGGAGGTGACACGTGCTGAAGAAGCCCCACTGTATAACAAACTGCCAGAAGATGAGAAGCAATATGCCCTGTTCACTGATGGGTCCTGTCGCCTTGTGGGAAAGCACCGGAGATGGAAGGCTGCTGTATGGAGTCCTACACGACAAGTAGCAGAAACTGCTGAAGGAGAAGGTGAATCGAGCCAGTTTGCAGAGGTAAAGGCCATCCAGCTGGCCTTAGACATCGCTGAACGGGAAAAGTGGCCAGTGCTCTATCTCTATACTGACTCGTGGATGGTGGCAAATGCCTTGTGGGGCTGGCTGCAGCAATGGAAGCAAAGCAACTGGCAGCGCAGAGGCAAACCCATCTGGGCTGCCACATTGTGGCAAGATATTGCTGCCCGGGTAGAGAAACTGGTTGTAAAGGTACGGCATGTGGATGCTCACGTCCCCAAGAGTCGGGCCACTGAAGAACATCGAAACAACCAGCAGGTAGATCGGGCTGCCAAGATTGAAGTGGCTGAGGTGGATCTGGACTGGCAGCATAAGGGTGAACTATTTCTAGCTCGGTGGGCCCATGACACCTCAGGCCATCAAGGGAGAGATGCAACATACAGGTGGGCTCGTGATCGAGGGGTGGACTTGACCATGGATATTATTGCACAGGTTATCCACGAATGTGACACATGCGCTGCAATCAAGCAAGCGAAGCGGGTAAAGCCTCTGTGGTATGGGGGACGATGGCTGAAATATAAATATGGGGAGGCCTGGCAAATTGACTATATCACACTCCCACAGACCCGCCAAGGCAAGCGCCATGTGCTTACAATGGTAGAAACAACGACTGGCTGGCTGGAAACATATCCTGTCCCCCACGCCACTGCCCGGAACACTATCCTGGGTCTTGAGAAACAAGTCCTGTGGTGACATGGCACCCCAGAGAGGATTGAGTCAGACAATGGGACTCATTTCCGAAATAGCCTCATAGACACCTGGGCCAAAGAGCACGGCATTGAGTGGGTGTATCACATCCCCTATCACGCACCAGCCTCTGGGAAAATTGAAAGGTACAATGGACTGTTAAAAACCACACTGAGAGCAATGGGGGGTGGAACATTCAAGCACTGGGATACACATTTAGCAAAAGCCACGTGGTTAGTCAACACGAGGGGATCTGCCAGGCGAGCTGGCCCTGCCCAGTCAGAAATCCTACATACTGTGGAAGGGGATAGAGTCCCTGTAGTGCACAGAAAAAGTATGCTGGGCAAAACAGTCTGGGTTCTTCCTGCCTCTGGCAAAGGCAAACCCATTCGTGGGATTGTTTTTGCTCGAGGACCTGGGTGCACTTGGTGGGTGATGCGGGAGGATGGAGAAATCCGATGTGTGCCTCAAGGGGATTTGATTTTGGGTGAAAATAGTCAATGAACTGAATGGCACAATGTGAACTGCTATATAATACTGTGTGTCACCTCTGTGTTGTATCAATGATATCAGAGTACGAGCCTCCCAACCCATGGAAGATCAACTATGAAACAAGCCGTGCAGCAGTGATGGAACGATGACTGACTCGGTATGCAGCAACCCAACGCCACACACCATCTCTCCCACCCGGAAAGACTGATACAACAGATGGAGCCCAGAGTCATGGACTGCGTGAACTCAATGGACATTTTAATGGACATTTTACAGGGAAGATCCATGAACTAAGGGAATGATGTCTGTGTATTATGTTAAAGGATGGGAAGGGGAGGGGTGGTGGTTGGTACGGTTGTATTGCATCATATGGGACCTGAGCATGGTGTAAGTGGTATGGAATAAGGGGTGGAGAATGTGCTGGTTTTGGCTGAGAAGGGGTTAATTCTCCTCACTGTGGGGGTCAGCTACCTTTCCAGCTTCCCGCGCTCTGCCGCGTGGCGTGGCGGGGGGGCTGGGAGGGGCAGGGCCATGGTGGGGGCGGCTGACCCCGACTGGCCAATGGCAGGTTCATTCCATACCATGTGACACCATGACCAGTATATTGAGGGGGGGCAGTGGCAGCGCGCAGGCGGCGCGGCGTCGGGTCGGCGGGCGGCTGCGGCGCGTGCGGTTTGTTCCGGCGGTTCGTTCCCCCTCTCCCCTCCCTTCCCCCCTCCCCCGGGGCTTTGCGCCTCTCGTTGTTCTCCTTTACATTGCATTTCTACTGTTGTTTCTTTTAATTTTCATTATTAAACTGTTCTTATCCCAACCCACGAGCGTTACCCTTCTGATTCTCTTCCCCATCTACCGGTGGGGGAGTGAGCGAGCGACTGTGTGGGGCGGAGCTGCCGCTAAACCACGACACTGGTCCTTTACAAGCCTTTTATAAATGCACCTTTAATGTAAAATGAGTCTGTTTTGGGCCACAGAATATAAATCCGCCTATGTTATGTATGACTGTGTTTTGGCAGCAAACGTGTATGTTTTGCTGCTACATGTTTTAGTTCGTTGCTGGGTTTTAAGTGAGCTAGTGTGCAGGCACAGGGAAAAAGAAATTGGAAAATGATATCTTATAAATGTATCTGGACTCTGAAGGTAGAAAACAGGCTGGTAACTAGATGTCAAAATGTGCAAATGCATTTAGTAGGATCTTTCCTGTCTTCAAATTGATTATTTGTTTGGCTTTGTTAGTGTGAAAATCACTGATGAGAGTACTGTTCTGATTTGGCATGAGTCTTGTGCTGAACCAGTATAAAATGGCAAATTTCATGGAGAGAATACGACGACTTTGTCTACCTTACCAGTAGGTGGACTGGATGTTTCCTTTCTGCAACTTTTTCTGACAAGACAGATTGATTCCCATCTTACCTACCTTCCATTTTTGTGTCTTTAAAAAAAAAAAAAAAAAAAAAAGAGGAAACAGGAAACAGGAGGAATCTTTCCATGCCCTTTTATGCTAAGTTAATGACTGGAAAGCATATCCTTTCTTTCAGCTGAGAATTTATAATGGAAATGCTGACAGAATCTCAGCTACAATGTCACTGGTGTTTGCCTCCGTAATAAGAAGCTGTTAACAATGCCACTTCCAGCACAACATTCCCTCTTAACAGGGTAAGACAATTGCTGTCCTCACCTTCAGGTCCCTGCTCTGAAGAAAAACTAGGTCAGCAGAGAGTTTTGCAGCTGTGGTTACCCATACTTCTGTTCAAGACCAGCAGAACAACTCAGAGCACTCACTTTTATTTAGTGCAAGGTTCACAAACTTTACTGAAAATTGGTGGAGTCCAACATTAAATATTTATGCCATTACTTCAGGTTCGAGATTAACAACAACATAGAAAACCATCAGTTGACTTACTGAGTCCCCACATGCAAGGAGACTTTGCAGACATCTTGTACATTTCTCAAAATACCTGTATCTTCCAGATCCAAGACCCTTAATTCAGGATTTCTGGCTGCAGTTCATACACTCAGTGACATTTTGAAGACTTTCTTTCCTTTTGGATTTTGCTTTTCTTTTGCGAGGGAGTTTGCTTGGAGTTTTTTTTTTTAATTGACAAAGGTGGATGCCTTCAGTTTGGTCAACTATTGTTTTTTTCTGGGATGCAACACATTTCTGTCTATATATTAGAGTGTTTTAAGAAGTTGCATACTATTTTTAAAAAGCCAGTGTAACATGTCATGTTATGGTAACATTTGTGGAAGAATCTTCTTGAATGTATGTAGAAAATATGCAGTGGAACCCCTGTCTTTGTAGTTTAGGCTTCTTATTTGTGTCCTTCATGTATGAGGTTTTGGTCCTATTGCTTTCATTTTCTTTGGGGGATTTCTTTGGAAGAGGGGTGCAGAATGGGGAGAGAATATTTTGTTTGTTATACCCCCCCAGAAAAAAGGAAACAGGGTTTTTCATGAGCAGTTACAGGAGAAAAGTTTATGAAGCACTAAATACTGTTGTGAGTGCTGTAACATAAAGCTCTGTTTTGTTCCTTTAGCACACCATAGAGTCATTCTGCTTGCGGAGAAAATTCATACTACCCCCTTCTTCTTCGGCCTTTTGGATTTTCCTGTTTTCTTTGAGGCTGTTAGGACCAAACGCTTTCATTTATTTCACTCTACACTAGACCAGATTTATAGGAGAACCTGAAGCCTGGTTTACAAAGGTTATATAGCCACTAGTATGGAACTGCACCAACGCAGAACTCTAGGGGGGGCGTGATTTACATGTACACAGCATGATTTGTACTTGTTCAGTTTACCTCTGTCTGAAAGCAGGGCAAGTTAGATCAGGGAAAGTTATTGCAATGACATCAGTCATTATAGAGTGGGTGTTTTTGTCAGTGAGGACACAGTGAGCATGTTATTTAATATTGCTGTGTGCCAGTGCCTCCATCATTAAAATGGAGGCATTTCCATTGCCTTTTAGGCTATCAGGATGGAACTAGATGAAAACTGCAAAAACTAAGAAAATTTCCTGGGAGACCCTGGGAAAAAAACTACACCTAACACTGCAATAAATGTATATTAGGAAACTATTTTTCCAATCAGTTTCATGAAATTTATTTTGAAAATTAAGTTGGCTGGGTAATTTTTACAACCCTCTAGCTCTAAAACATTACACTGTACTTCTACCTATAGATCCTTGGGCTTTTTTGTGGGTTTCTTTTTAATCTGTATACAGCATTTGTCAGTATCTATTGTTGGACTATATTTATGATGTTTAAAATTATTTTTTATAGCAGTATAAGGGTTCTTGAGGTTACTTACAAAAACACTCTGCTGCTTTCTTGATCTTAATATCCCACAAAATTATCTGGTGGTGAAAATGATAGCTGCAAGTCAGAAAATGATGCATGTGACATGAGTTGCAGTGGAGTGACACCCCATTTAACAACACTGCAAAGTTTTAGAGTTTTGACAAATATCCTGAACTTAGCATGTGAGACATTGGGTGGCTCAGTTGATCATGTGGGATAGATTCAAGCTCAAAGTTTGTGGGTTTTTTTTTGTGTGCCATTAGAAGTTTAACACCAGTCTATCGTATTGTAGTACAACCGCTATCAGCGCTATGGGGCTGAGGAGTGTGTGCTGCAGATGGGAGGAGTGCTGTGTCCAACTCCCGGATGTGGAGCGGGTTTGCTTCCTGAACCAGGATTGAGGAAAATTGTATGCGAACCAGGCAACGGAATAGGCTGTGGGGTAAGAACATACATTTTCCTACTAGCGGTGTGGAAAACAAATTACATTATACAATGTTAGAATAAAGGGGGAAATGTTTTTTCCCTTTTCCATCAGTGACTCTGAGTTGCCCTTCATACCAGAGTGGAATACTGTAGCTCAATATACAATTTAAATATAACACCATGGCTTAGGAATGATGACTTCATTGTGTAGGCTATGTCCATTCCAGAATTCTTTGCTTTATTTGGTTTAAGAAGTTGCTGAGTAGTTACAGTAAGATATTGAACTGTGCAAATGACAATCCAAATGTGCTTTGACTTTCTTCTTCTAGCACTCATCAAAAACAAACAGGATCTTGAGCAAACTATTCATTATTATTAACACCAACTTTCTTTATAAGTCATAGAAAAAGGAGAGAGAGAGATAGAGATAATTTTTGTTTTCTCAGAAGAATTGCTTTTAAGCAGGGGGAATGCACAAATAATGGTGGATTTCTGGAAAACAAAACCAGATGACACTTGAAAATGTTTTTGCTAAGAGGTCAAATCATATGGATCAATGATTTTTTTGGCAGTAGAAATAACAGGTACCTTACAAGAACCAAGCTTTGGGGGAAGTAGAAATATGTAGAGAGAAATGTCTATATAAAACAACCTATTAAATGTTAGGTCAGAGTGACTAACTGATGTTTATACTAAGTGACTCTTTCCATGGTTGCTATTATTACCGAATTCCATGCAGGCTATGAGAGAAGAGAAAATATCTATATTTATAAAATATTACCATGCCCTTGCTGTTGTCTTTCTTGTGGAAAATGCACTTTTCATTGCAGTTTTGATGTTGCCCAAACAGATACGTTGGAAGAATAATTGTTTGCCGAACTAGGAGTTGCAGTAACTTGTCTTCTGTGGGTAGGTTAGCATCTGTCGACCTTGGTAAAGCTTCCTATCTGTCCATGCAGTGGTACATGTAAAACAGAGTACTCCACAGACTCACTGAGCAGACATAGGGCTATAAAATAAAGCAGAAGGTGGGAAAGTAATAAGAAACAAGGCTGAGTAAACAAAAATAAATTCCTCTGGATTAACTATTGGGGATCAGTTTAAAAAGATAAAATCACAAATAACTTTTACTCTGCTCTCTGCCTTGAAGTGATGAAAATCAAACTGTGTTTTGCAGCCTCAGTCATCACCATTCTGAATCTGCAAATGCCCTGTAAATAAAGTGTACGTAGCGTAAAGGATTGATGTATTGCCTGGTTTAGCAAACTGCTCTGTTTCCTTTTATGGACTCTGTGCTGTGCTTGCTAGTGACCAGATCTGCAGCCTTGAGTTTAACCTCACCCTTTGATTTGGATTATGTGATATCGTGAAAATTAAGGGGTACAATTCTCTGAGGCTGAAATGAGAAAAAAGAGGCTGGTCTGTAAGCCAAATTTTGGTAGCATTAAGGCCCTTCCTCAGAATCTATAATGGAAAAGGGTGAAAACATGTGTCTTTGAATCTTTCTTTCCACTGTGACAAATGGTAACATTAAGGAAGATTTGCCGCAGATTTCCTGTGGTGAAGTCCTAGCACTGAAGTCAGCTGCCAGTGAGAAAGCTGGCTGAAGGTAAGGATCCACCAGCAAAGACACCAAGACAGTTAGGAAAGCTATTTATTTCTACTCTGTTTCTGTAATCACTTGGAGTGTTTTCTATTCAGGAAGTTAAACTCTGGTGAGGTTTTTCGCAGATGAAACCTGGCCTTTTTTAGTGTGAAGGCCTTCCACTCTTCTTTATGCAGTTCAGCAACATCCGCTTCAGAGCTCTGGGTTCCCTCATGGGTATACACAATGATTTACAAGCTCAAAAAAAGGCCCAAGATGAAGAAAGTCCCTTTTGTCCATCCAAATAAAGGTAGCAAAAGATGCCTTGCAATACTTACCTGTACAGCTTAGGTTACAGACACATTCCTTGTGGAGCTGGTAAGCAAAGCAATAAGGAAGGAAACGTGAATCTGGAGATTCTCCATGAATGCCTGCGCCATTCTTTAAGCCGTACTTCAGGTGTGTAGAGTCTCTTTTGGGGTATTTGAACCTCTGTCTTTGGTTAAAGTTCAGAGTTGATAACATATTGCTAACAGCAGAAGTTATATCTAACATCAGTGGTCTGTTATTCACCCAAAAGCCCTTGTAGAGAAATAGTTGTCTACTGCACAGAAGAAACTGATTGTTCAGGTCTGAATTGCAGTATAAGGGTAGCTAACAACTGTCAAGTAGATGAGGATTTTGATTAACTGTCGACATGGATGAAGGGAGGGAGAAGGGATAGGTTTTCAAGAGAAAGTTGAGATAGTAAATGAAAAGGGTTTTCAGCAGCCATTTTAGAAAAGGAGAGGCAGAAGAAACCAAATAGAGAACAAACTGGCCACCAGAGACTGAAGCAAAATAAATATTCCATTATTCAGAAAGAAAACTCTGTGAGGCAGTCCCAGGCATGTAAGGGCTCCAACCAAATCTGAAAGAGCATTGAAAAATTAACAGATAACTGAGCCAGGCTAGGATACAGACATTTTGCCTTCCTCAGTTTCCTTCTCTGGTATGTGAAATGAGGAACTAGAATCTCTTTTTGCAAAGTCATTGCTATCAGTGTCATAGCTAAATGTGAGTCTCCAAGAAAGCGCTCTTAATTTGCTAAAAGGGCCTTTAGGAAAGTTAAAGATGGTGGATTTTGCTTTGACTCAGGAAATTTGGAAACAGCAATATGAGGGGTCCAGAAACAGCGTGGTAAATATCTAGACAGAACTGTACCAAAAAGGTGAGGAGGATTTAAATGTAAGCATCCCCATATGGACCCTCTGCAGTCAGACACTGCTACCTATTCAGGCTTTCAGGCAAAGAAATAGGACAAGATGAAAGGTTTATTTTGACTTGAAAAGTAGCATGCAGATATCTTTTTAATGATTATGAATAGTCCTCACCCAAACACATGTTGTGGTACCACTGACGGACCTCACTCTTGCCTAATCTTTCATATTTTTTATCCTTAGCCCTAAATATATTAATTGATTTGCTGAGATATTACCATTATACACTGTTGTTCTACCTTCATTACTATGCAACAGACCTATGTTACTAACTTTTAGTGCTCAGATATAAAATTTTGATATATTTAATAGGACAAAACAGCAACAAAACATAGAAGACAGTACATATTGTACCAGCTGGCCTGGGTACAGGAAAAGTTGTGGTAATCAAGGTGTACAAAAGCTCTATGAATAAAACATTTTTTAATTGTTTTATATTATACTGGCATATTATTTCCTACATAATAAGACAAGTTTGGACTTAAAAGCAGATTAGAATGGAGCTTCAAAAGGGACTATACTGCTTGTTTATTAAAAAGTATGGCTTGGTTTATACACTACAGCTCATCTGTCTTGCAAAACGTCCACTGTCAATATCTTTCAGTGGGATGATAACTGACTAATGTGTGATTGCATCTCAGCCCTTGCTCCACAACTGTATAAATATTTTGCAGCATGCAATATCAGTTGACCTACCCCTGGGAACAGCATGAGATGGGAGATTGGGGATAGTGAAGATAGAGCCTTTGTTGGTCTTTTCCTCATTGGGTTACTCATTCCTAGCATAGTCTATGTAAGCAAGAAGCAGCATGTATTTCCAGAGATACTCTGTGGTTTGATAATCCCTTGCTAGGAGACCTGACTCTTGAAGATATAGCCAGGTTCATGGAGGTCCTGAGACCACTCTAAACTATCTTAAGGTCTGGGTGACAATTTAAATGGTCTTAGGAACAAGCTGTCATAATCGATGTTTTCCTGGCCCTTCATTTGGATCACCTAATGTGAAACTCCAGTCTGCAAGTGAGTACTCAACCTTAGTATATTAGATGTTGAATGATAAAGGAAGATTTATCGCCTTTCAAAGGGAGCACAAAATTTGGGGTTATTTTACCTCTTTTACACCATATTTACTGTTCTGTAAGCATAATGCCATTGAAGAACGTCAGGCAGGATTCCACAAAAGCTGTGTTCCCTTTTCGGACAGGTGAAATTTTAAGGCTGCAGACTGCAAGAGGTCCTTGAAAAATCAATAGATATAAATACTGTGTCTTCCTTGTAAATAGAATTCCTAGGCCATTGTATTACATGGAACAAAATCCCTGAGGCAATTTCACTCTTCCCACCAATTTTTTCCCATTGATTTCTTCTTGCATTCGTCCATGACTAAGGAAGCACATGTCAAAAGCAATGGCAGCATATTTGTAGAATTAATAATCATCTGCCTTTTCAGAAAGCTTAATAGAATAGAGGACACTCTAAAATAGTTACATTAGAAGTGCAATACACATTCCTGTGTTTGCAAAGCTGTTTTTTGTGGTTCTTTATCTCCTGTTCATGCATTTCCTAGCATGCATGTTTCTTCTTCAGTGACATCTTTGTGAAACATAATAATATGCGTGTATGCGAACCCTGAATAATAGGGAAAAATACTTTGCTTTGAGGAGACAAGTCTGAATTACAAAAATCCCAAGCAACAAGTTCCTATTCACTTAATTTTGATAGTTCAAATTATGATTATGTTAGATGGGTGTGTCCTTCTAAACTTCTGGAGTGGGGTTCTTTATTTTAGGGGTTTATATCTCTGTTGGAGTGCTATGTGAGAGCACTCTGGGACCTGCACTGGTTCAGAACTATTTATATACATATGAAAGGGCATAATAGTTTATAAGAGTACCCCAGTCTAGAAGTGAAAAGCAGTTTCCAAACCTGGCAGTTATAAGTCTTTTGCTGTAAAATTCAGCTCTAACGCAATGTGTTGTCATGATCAGCATGTACTTTCTGTGTGCAATTTCTATCCCTCTTGTGTCTGGTTTTGGCACATTATTCCATATATATTGCCTCATCAAAATGTTTCAAAGTCTGACTAACCTAAAAGACTTTATTTTCAAACAGAGATTGGGTATAAATATTTGGTTTAAGATGTGCTTTGCTTGTTTGTTAACAGTACCAGGAAAATCTTGAATGTACATGAAGAGAAAATAGGCACCTTTTACAATATTTCAAGATAAAGACAGTCAAGAAGAGGAGTGGTAATTCAAGACAATCTTTGAAGATATTTGCACTGAAAAATATCTTTTTAATTTTATAATCAGATGAATAAAAGGTCATAGGTGAGAAGGGCTGTGCACAATTATCTGAAATATTGTCTCAGTTTTAAGATGGGACTGAAAGTTGAAGCAGGAGCAGAAATAAGAGGCTCCAAGGTTTTGAAAAAGAGAGGAATAATTCAGAAATGAAAAGACCTTGAGACCTTTATGTCATTTGTGAAACACTGAAATGGAAATAGGAGATAGCTGCTATCTAGTACCCATAGTAAAATTGAAGGGTTACTCTTTGTTATTACATTTCAAGTATCTGTCCTGGTTCCATATGTCATTAAATTTTTCCTTTAAAGAAGATTCACCGGAAAGGTATTACCATGGATAAGGTAATAGCTGAAGATATTGCTGAGATTAAGAAACCAACTCACAGCAGGAGTGTTTCGTAATATCGTATAGGGAGTTTTTTCAAGGGGAATGAAAATGAGACAGACATTTTCTATTATTGCTAAATGCTGAGTTTCTAGCATTCTTCCACAAGCTCTAAGCAGTAATCATGTACTGCTTTCTTCTACTGAGTGGGCACTCTAGCCTTTAGAAAGTGGAATTCCATCTTGTTGACACATTATGCTTCGGTAGCTAAGCAAGTTGTTTCATTGCTAAAATATGACAGGCTTTCTCAGGCTGACCAAAATTTGTTTTGGATTTGTAGTTTTTTTCTGGTAATACTTTATGTGGTTTAAAATGAACTGTAAAACCATGGGGCTTTTTAAGATGTGGTAGAATGTTGGTGTTTTATTAAAGCGTTTACCCCAGAATAGCACTGTACAATTAACAAGCTATGTATTGCTGTCAAGGTACATTATTTCCATTGCCCATATCTTGCAGTGCTGCAATTCATTGATCTGGTGACTGATATGAAACTCAGCAGCTGTCAGCAGTGAGAGGATAAAACAATCTAGAGAATGTTTCCATTATTAATAACAGAGATCACATTAGTTCATAGGACTAGCAAAAGCAAAACAAATACTTTTTGTAAGGAGGACAAATCTATTACTTGTGCTTAGTTCAATAGGTAGAATAACTGCTTTTTCCTTTACCTCCCAAATCACGGAGAACTAGCTGGTAAAATAATGTTAGAAAACAACGTGACTCTCTTCAGCTCTAACTGGGCTAGATTTGCAGTTTTATCAGTTTTGTCATGTCCAGAGTATTATGGGGTGTCCATATTATGTGATCAAATTCTGTATCCCTTAATTTATGTAACGTATAGCTTCTCCCTGATTTCTGCATCATTCAGGCATCTGGAAAATGGCTGTTGCACATGCACATTGCAAATTTGATATTGAATGTGCAATGCCTTCAGTATTTTGGCTTGATTTATTATTCTGTGGCTTACCTAGTAGTTCACCACTTAAAATCTGTCATGTGTGGTCTGAGGAAGAAAGAGCTAGGAGGTAGAGAAAAGGGGCAGTTACCTGACAAAGGGATGGAGGCTGCTGGTCTCTGTAATCTAGCATGAGAACACAGATAGCAGAATAATGCTATATTTGAGTCAGGGAGATTGTATTACAGAAAACTAGGATAAAATCAGGTTCCTTCTTGTAAAGATAAGTCAAAACTGGACATATGGACCTAGGAACTAGAAAGGATAAAACTGGTCGCTATGAATGTAAACCAGCTCATACTGGGATTTGTAAACTAATGTTTTGCAGAAGATAAATGGTCCCAATTTTAGCAATTTGTCTGAAATAAGAATGAGCTAAAATTGCAAGCGTATGAGACCTATTTTACAATGAGGGCTGAGATAAAATAAGAGTTGGTTTTAAAATCACATTGGTAGTTGATTTTAGGATTTATCAACTAAATCTTAGTCCTTGTAAACTGCTACATCAAACCATCCCCTGGAAGGGTGCTAGCCATTTTCATATTACAGATACCAAGACTCAGCTTTTTCATTCTTTCAATATTCATATTCCAGAGCTGAAGCTACCTGGGCTTCAAATTTCTTCACCTGTGGAAAGAGAACAACATTTCATAGCAGATGAAATGCAAAAACTTGTACAATTTAAAATATCCACAGCTTACTGTAAATTGATTTTAGCACACAGACTTAGAAAAAAGGTCCAAAAGTAAGTACTTTCTCTGGTGAACTGTGATTCCTTTTCTTAAGTGCCCTTTGAGTATATCATACTCTGATGCTCAGGTCAGGATTAAACTGATCACCAGATTTGAATGAGAAGACAAAATTTTCTCTCAGGTCTCATTGGCAGGGACTTCACATTCTGTGCCAAAGTTGGTTGATGAGCTACATGCCATGTCCAGGAATTTTGGGAGCATTTCTCACCTAGAAATTCCTTGTTATTGCAAGAGCTTCAGGCTTTGATGACATCTTTGTCTATTTTGGTCTATGCCTGTGGCACACTACAGTTTAGTCTCTTGACGACTGAAGTGCTCTTGTCTAATTAGAATAATTGGGCTCCATGTAGCAGTATCTGGGTGATATTTAATGGCTTATGATGCTCAAGAGATTATATTAGATGAACTCATAATTCTGTCAAGCCTTAAATATAATGGAAGTTATGACTGAAGGGGACTTGGAACTACTTTCTTCGTACTACTCCTTTCCTCTTCAACAAAGTGCCTAGAATTATGTCTGACAGTCAGGGGACAATGTTTTATCATGTGGCCCATCAGGAAAGGCATGGAATACAACCATATGAGAGAAGGAGAAATAAACTGTTTATAGGAATCCTCAGTTACTTCTGCATGTATGGGAAACTGAGCTCTGTCTTCTGACTTCATATTCCACTTACATATAGGGTAAGATTATTCTTCCTTTTATGATAGAGAGAAACACTTTGCACATGATGGAAAAGTGTAGCCTTTTTAAACCAACCTATATTTCCTTCAGGAAATAGATTGAAAAGTCCTGGTTATAACAGTCTGTCCCAGACCACAAGAGGTGCCTAAGCTTTCCTGCTTATACTGTTTATATACCAACTGTAGTTTTATAATCAATAAGACAAATACAAATAAATTTGTAAATTAGCAGAACTAGGGGTTAATGGTATGAATAAACAGTTCTATCACTGCGTCACTGGAAGGGTAACAATAATGCAATCAGCAGAGGATGTGCTGCTTGAGAATGGCAGCCACCGAGGGCAGGATTCTAATTGTGTAAGAGGCTTATTTGAGCAATCTTCTAAAAACTTCCTGTATTTCAACAGGAAAGAGAAACACGGGCTGAATGCAGAAAACCACTTATAAATGAAAAGGAAAATAAATATGAATCAAAGTAAGCTTGTTTATTGCCTTTCATATGAAGTTTCATATGAAGGCCTCCTGAGGCACTTTGGATTGTATTATTGCATTATTGTAAAAAGCAAGAGCTGCTTAATCAATGAGAAACAATGGAGTAAAAAGATAGGACCAGAACAACAAGATCTTGGATTAGAATGAATCTCTTGACCGGCATTTTGTAGCTTAGCCAGAGAAAAAATTCAAAGTTCTGAATGCTAAAGAAAAAAATGTCATCATTATATGTGTGGTATAATTCTGGCCTGTAGCTCAACTAAGAAGTAAATCACTAGGCTCATAGAGTAAGCAGCTCACATAGATCCAAAAAAAGCATTGCTTTCTTCAGCTTTTGTGGCACTTGTAGTCTTCACACCATTGGATGTCAGAGTAAAAAAGTGCAATAGAGATTTGGGGTCTAAGTCTATTCTGTGTAAGTACAAATATGGAAAGCAGCAGTTTGTGTCAGTCTGGAACTTACTAATAATGACGGGGGGGGTTTTTACTAGTAGGAGTACCCCAATTAAAAATGTTTGCAATTTTTTTTATTTCTCCATAATTGGTCAAAGAAATGCCTGAAGAGTTTCTTTCTCTGCTTTACCTTGACTCTCTGAAATATGTAAAATCTCTGTTGGTCAGCCAGGCTCCTGGTTCATTCTTTCAAGGCTACAATGGCATTTTCAATGTGGAAAGCACAAAATGATTACTCACTGAGATTGTGAAACTCTTTGTGATGAAAAAAGGAATGGCACAAAATACGCAGTACAAGCATGGGAGGGGCCATAGAAAAGTTAGGGGTAGTGTGTATTAACACTTCCCTGAAGAACATATATTCTGTGAAGACAAACAAGAAGCTGTCTACAGCTTCCCAGTGCTCCTCTTGGGCTTACAGCTATATAGGATTTCTTACTGCACCTTTAAGCAAAAGCTCCTTCAGACACCTTTTTGTAA
The DNA here is from genome assembly GCF_949628215.1 of Phalacrocorax aristotelis. Classification (NCBI taxonomy): domain Eukaryota; kingdom Metazoa; phylum Chordata; class Aves; order Suliformes; family Phalacrocoracidae; genus Phalacrocorax; species Phalacrocorax aristotelis. The sequence continues at coordinate 75,634,930 of NC_134278.1, read as the reverse complement.
TTACAGCAGTATGTCTGTGGAATGAAGTAAAGCAACTTCTTTTCCTTTCACCAGTACAACAGAAGTGTTTATTTTTCATTGCACATGTTGCATTATTTGCATATACTGTATAGAACCCAGAATGACTGGGCACGCTGTGATGCACCTGGTTGGGCTATGCTCCTTGAAGAGTGGGAGGAAAACGGCATTACAAAGATTTAAAATATAACTAAATGTAATTTTCTTACAGAAAATAAAGAGTTTTTAAAAATAATATTAAGTGGAACAAAGTTATTCTGAGATCAACTTTCCTCATCAGTACTACTTCAGTAAGGTATTTAATAATATCACATGCAGAACTTTATTATTTCAAAACCATTTTGAAGAGATAGAAAAGCCACCATTCCACAATCAAAGCTGATTCTGAAGTGCTGAAACAAAGCTGATTTTCAATTATCAGAGTCCAAAAAAGACATCTGAAAACTGTCTTGATTGCTGCAAAACTGCTATCTTTTCATGTTGGATAATTCTAAACAAATAGATGATGCTTGTGAAGCTTCAAACAAAAATCCACTTCTAACAAAGCATAAGCATAAAAACCCCTCAGTGTGTGTCATGGTTTAACCCCAGCTGGCAACTAAACTCCACCCAGCCACTCACTCACTCCCCCCAGGTGGGATGGGGGAGAGAATCAGACAGGTAAAAGTAAGAAAACCCATGGGTTGAGACAAAGACAGTTTAATAGGTAAAGAAAAAGCCATGCACACAAGCAAAGCAAAAAAAGGAATTCATTCCTTACTTCCCATGGGCAGGCAGGTGCTCAGCCATCTCCAGGAAAGCAGGGCTCCATCATGACTAACGGTCACTTGGGAAGACAAACGCCATCATTCTAAACGTTCCCCCTTCCTTCTTCTTCCCCCAGCTTTATATGCTGAACGGGACAGCATATGATATGGACTATCCCTTTGGTCAGTTGGGGTCAGCTGTCCCAGCTGTGCCCCCTCCCAGCTACTTGTGCACCCCCAGCCCGCTTGCTGGTGGGGTGGGGTGAGGAGCAGAAAAGGCCTTGCCTGTGTGTAAGCGCTGCTCAGCAATAATGAAAACATCCCTCTGTTATCAACACTGTTTCCAGCACAAATGCAACCCATAACCCGGTACTAGCCACTGTGAAGAAAATTAACTAAAATTAATTCTTGAGGGAATCCTGGCATCTCTAAGGTCTGGATCTAGGATTAATCTTGTGGCAGGGCTTGATTTTAGATTTAGCTGAGTTACAGCTGTCTAAAAACACACAGCCTCGTACTAGCTGCTATGAAGAAAACTAACTCTCTCCCAGACAAAACCAGTGCAGCCTGAAAGAGAATATCTGGGAAAAGTTATAAGCTTGTGAAAGTGAATTTAGAACAGAAGTTGCATCTCAACCTTAACAATGATATTAAGGTCACTAAGCTGTAATAGAGGGAATAAAGAAAATGTTGCAAAGTCAAAGCCGAACTATGAAAATAAAATAAAATGAAAATATAATGACCAAATTAAAGATGTCCCTTACACAGTAAAGTAATAATATTCTTAATGAAAAACAGGGACTTAGATTTGGAGAACAATGACCAACTACCATTCAAGGCAAAAGAATAGAAAACCAGAATGCAGTATGTGCTCATAAAACCATCATGAAGGAGAAGAAAAGGGAAAATTCTGATAAGGATAATGTAATATATTTGTGAATGGAGGCCTTGACTAAGGGCAGAAAATCATGGGTGGATAACTGAGTCTCAGTTACCTCCATTTTATCCCTATATTTCTCAAAAATTAAATTATTCATACCACTCAATTATATTTTCTTTCCAAGAGCTCTCATGTTAAATTGGGTGACAATCACTACCATGCTAGAAAATCTGTTCCACTGACACCTAAAAGACATAAGTGAAGAGATAAAGAGTAAGGTTTAAAGGTACTAGTGGCTCACTTGTTCAGACTAAGTGAGAACTAAATTAGACTGGTTAAGCTGGGCATTGTTTCCATTAAGAAATATCAAAGAGCAGTAGCATATGTTGTACTTACCCTCTCATTTTCTCTTTATGCCGGTGGGAATGCTCACACATGTAATACCAAATAATGACAATGATAAGTCTTTTATGCACACCTGAAATGGTTATATTAAAAAAGATTGACTTTTAGGCCACCAATCTAAAGCCAGTGCTTAATATTAAATATAATCTGCAAATAAAAATTAGGCACAGGGCATGTTCTGCAGCATTATAATATATAAAGAAAGCTTGACAAGACTTTGTTTTCTATTTACTTTTCCCTTCAAACTAAAATGAATGTAAATTATATTTCCTTCTTTTGTTTAGGGAACTTCTTGTATGTCTCTTAAATACGCTTTTTTTAAATTTCTTAAGATTAATGGTAAGGGTGCCTATGTCAAAATCTTATTGAGCAGAGTCATTCTGAAAATAAAAAAAAATCTATTATGCCTGTTGTTGGAATACTCTTTTGGTGACATTTGACCGAAATTAGAAAACTGAAATCTTAAAAAACACCAGAAGATCAAAACTGAAATCCACAAGATCCCCACTGGAGATAGAGGAGAAATAAATAGGAGGAGGGCAACAAGGAAGGATCCTTAAGCTGAGGTCCGAGAACACCTGGTGGGATCTTAGTGAGTATTCAAAACTCACACAGGAACACCAATATCTTCACTCCCTCTTTTGACCTGAAGAGTGAGAAACTGCTGCATTTTGTGGGAACAATCTGGAAGGAGACAACAGGAACATTAGCTTGCCTCCTCTGCTAAGAGCCATGACTTTGTGTAAGGGAGTACCATACCTCTGGTTTCTTGCTTGGTCCCTAGTGAGCAGGTGAAAAACAGCTAGTAAAGTGGAGGTTTCTCCAGAGATCCCTAGCAGAGTCTGAAAATGCATATTCCATAGGAAAACCTATAAATTATTAAATCCTTTGATGGGCGGACCTGGCATAAAGGAGCAGAAGTGTAGATTAGAGTATATGTGCCTTGGCTGTGTGTATTCAGAATAAGGGGAAACTGCCTGCCAAATCTGTGTATAAATGAAGATGGAATTGGGATGGCTATATCATGAACTGTGGCTAGAAATTGGGGTGGTGGGACTACAAGTGTGTACAGAGTGAGTGAGCTATTAAGTAGATGAAAGCTTTAAATGTACAAGCGTTGGATGTACAAAGAACAGCCCAGCCACATGACCATGATGTTTTGCATGAGTTCCTGGTCATTGCAGAATTTTTATGCAAATGTGTATTGAGTAGAACCTACCAAATTTTGTGTTTTCAGTTATCTACTGTTATATTTTAAAATCCTTTACACTGACAGGAAGCTTTTCCTGGGCATGAAGTAATTACCTAAAGTTATTCAGGAAAGTGTTTCAGATTTGGAGACAGAAAAAAATGTCACTGACAAACAGTAGCAGCACTCTGAGCTAGTAACTCACCATATCCTGTCATCAGAGGAGTGAAAACAACTGGTAATTGGTGAGTTAAATAAATCAAAGAGGAAATAAACTTAGTAATAAATTTGCAATACAATAACAGCTTTTGTATGCTGCTGTGGTTCTCACCAGTGGTGTTTTCATAACATGCATCACAAGCTTTCACTGTTCAGGGAAACACATTAGTGGTTTTGAATTGTTTTTATTATAAGCCATGCAAATAGTGTTTGTCCCAGTGGGATGTGACATTAATTATTAGCAAAAGATCTCTTACATGATTTCAGTTAACAGAGAATGAACAGTTCAGTCTTTATTTTCAGAGTGCGACATATAACTATTCAAAAATGCATTAAAAAACATTTAACCCATGCAGAGTATTCCTGCTGAAGAGATGACACATGGTGGAAATAAATTGCGCTAATAACATTTGCAAATGTTTCATGATTGCAAAAACGTTATCTGTGTAATTCAAACATGTTCTCCTTCATTACATTTCAGAAAAAAAAACTGTATTTAAAGTCTTTCATGTGGATGGCCAGTGGTCAATTCCTGAAATAAAAAGGTTTGATTCTTTTAGAGATGGAATTTTTTAGAATAATTCGCCTAAACAAATGCAAACAAAAAATCAATCAACAAAACATACTTCTGCAAGTGAAGCAAGAGGAAAATAGTGGCTTCTGGAAAGTAGCAACAGGCAAACTTGGGTAACTGATACAAAATCAGTTCTAACCAGAAAAAGGGATCTTTCAGTTCAGTAAATAAATCATATTAAGGACACAATGATAAATTATATCAATGTAAGGGAGGACTAGGAAGGGTAAGGAAAGACCAACTTGCTTGGACAATGACTGTTTTTATGACCTGAAATGTAAGAAAGCAGTGCATAAAAAATTTAAGTAGGCTGTATCACTAGAACAGATAGAAAAACAGACAACATACAGGGACAAAGTCAGAAAGTGCAAGAAGTCATGAAATAAAATACTTCTAATATAAAGAATATTGAGAAAGATTGCCATAAAGAAGTAATAGTAATAGTAACATGAAAGCTCAAGGAAGCTGTTGGTTGGCTTCTTGTGGAAGAGGCAGATGTATCATTAAACAGCTCCAAGAAGGCAAAAGTTTTCACTTGTTTTATTTCAATCTTTATTTAAAAGGTCAAACCTTCTCTGATGGTTAGCAGAGCTAAACCCAGTGAAACAGAATTAAAAATACCAGCTCTAGTGGAGAAAGGACAGGGTAGAGACATGTTTTCAAATCAGCTGAACCCGATGAAGTTTTTCCTGTGGGAACAGCTGACATTAATGGTCACTTCCAAGAACATGGGTAGGGAAGATTTTGAAAAAGGCAAAAACATGAAGTCTATGTCTGAGAAGAGGAAAAAAGGGAACAGATAATTATAGACCGTTAGGTTTGGCTTGAATTCCTGAGGAAAAACTGTAGCAAATAATCAAACTCCTGGTAATTACCTGGAGGACAAAAAAAAAGAAAGCCTTGGGAAGCATGGATTTAACAGAGTCTATAATGTCAATCTAACTTTGTTACGTTAGAGTAACAGGACTTGTGGGCAGGAGAGAAGTAGATGATGTCATCTATATTGAATCTGATAAAGCTCCTCACATTGTTGCATGCAAAATTCCCATAGGCAAGCTAGGAAATACAATATCAGATGATTATTTCATTAGGTGGATATGTAATTAGTTGGAAAGCTGTGTATAGACCATCAGCATTTCACAATCAAAGTGGAGGGATGTTTCAAATCTGTCCTGAGGTTGACAGGTTTTAATATTTTCTGTGATGCCTTGATGAATGATTATAGTGTAAGGTTGTTAAATTTGCATAGGCTATGTAGCTGGAGGGCAGCAAACAGTTTGGAACTTGATAGCAATTCAGTAAGGATAAATGAAAAGTTTCTATACTTAGACAAGTACAAGCAGCTGTACGTTATGGGAGAATAAAAGTTTAGAGAGGCAGCAACATGGCAAAAGAGGATCTGGGAACTGCAATGGATCACAATCTGATCTTGAGTCAACAATGTGGTTGTGTAAAAAAGGCAGATGCTGAACCAAAGTGTATAAATCACACTAATTATTTCCCCTAATCCAAAATAACAGATTGAATGCATAGTGAGGAAACCTGAACCTGAATAATGGCCCTGTTTTTCTTATGACGTTATGACTCAGTTAAAGAAGGAAGATGTCAATTTTTAAAATGCTCCTCATCCAAGAAAAAGGTCTTTTTTCTACCCTCTTCCCAGTCCACTTGGTTTTGAAGAGAATAAATTGGTGAGATGTGCCGTCAACAACTTTCTCCATATCTGCTTGACTCTCTGCTCATTCCAATCTATAGCAGGCTGCTCTAGAGATAGTCCCAAATAAAAGCCAGGTGAAACAGACAAAATCTAATAAGTGCAATATTTCAAAATGCTTATATGCTGTCAGTGACTAACATACATAAACCTAAGGAGAGTTCATATGCCTGGTGTCTTTCTAAATACTGCTTTACAGAAAGCCAGTGCTACCTCAGAGTGACATTAGTTCTTTCTCCTCCCTTGTGATTTCCCACTGCCAGAATTTGATTAGATAATCTTTTTCCTTCGAATAGCCAGCTGCTTATAAAATGACTGCTGATACCTCATGATAACACAGGACAAACTAGCCACCATGTCACAAAATCACTGTGGACATTTTATGAGGAAAGAAACATTCAACTTAACGTTTAAAAAAGAAATCTGTCTAGTTCCAACAGTACATGATTTCAGAGCTCCCAAACGTTTGAGCCATCTCCCAGCTCTTTGGAAAGTCTGGAAATGACATAGGCCATACTGTAATCAGACCCATTCTGCAGTTGCTATGGTTGAAAATTTTCATGAAAACTGTGGCATTTGAAGCATAGCATTGTGTAAAGGGAAGGAAACTGTCCAACTGCCTCCATATACATCATTAATATTGGAATAAAAGAGAATCAGGAAAGGTTTCAGTCACTAAGTACTTTACCTTTCATTTTTCTCTTAGCAAAGGTCATTGACATTTTATGCCCCATAAATCTCACTATTATTTTATTGTATTTTCCCTGGAATGTGTATTAAAGTGGGGAAGCAAGTCACCATCGCTGAGATCCAGAGACCTTTGTATGCATACTAGTTCTTCAGTGCTGTTTTATCCTCTGTCCTTTGGACAAACCTACTCCCTGTAGGAGTCTTTCTCAGAACTAACGATGCATAACTGTGCTTTCTATGTGTGTGTAGGTGCATGTGGGTTTTCCATGCCTTCTTATACTACTTCAATTCTATTGTTTGTCTTGTGGTTTCATCCTCTCACCCCTTCCTTACGAAATTCTATAAAAACCACATTTGAAGTAAAGTCTTCAGAGCTCTTATCAAGCAAGTAAAGAAGTATTTCAGTCTTTCTTTCTCAGATATTTTCAACTATCTCTGCTTTAAAACAGAAGACAATGCTCAATTCTTGGGCCAAAATTTCTTATTTATCTTTAAACTTCTGAGTACAGCTAGCTTCAGTTAATTCCCTCCATATTTTCTTTGTAGTATATTGGTTCTCCAGCACTTAGCTATTAATGTAGCATTTCTATTTTCTGTGTATATGTGTTCTTTTACATTTTTTTGTGTATGGTTTATCTTCCCCCCTTGTACAATCTTCTCAAATGCAGCACTTAACCTCGAGTACTATTATTACTGTTTTTAAATAACCCTGATCCTGCTACATTAATTCATTGCATACATTTTTCACAGTTTCTCCATTTTATCTCTTTATTGAAAATTTCCTGTGATTTTACAGAGACAACAATACATGCATATACACAATGCAGCAAAAGATGGATTTTGCAATGTCTGCAGGCAGCAGAGAAATCCTATTCATTTAAAGGTGCTACTGTAGCACAACTGTATTTTCTATGGCTTTTTACCTTGTGATATTTTTGTGAACAATATCACCCCTTTAATAGACTTTCATTTCATTTTAGTATTCATTATGCAGTTGCAGTGAGACTTCGCCATTAATTTTTCTCATGTATTTTTGCTTTTCAGACTTCTGTAGCCAAAACATTCTATTTGAATATGCCGAGATGAGTAAGGAAAATTATTAGGTTTTTAGGAGTGGCATAGTATTCATATCTGAGTTTCCTTATTATATGGGCTTGTTTAAAATAGTCACCCAAACCAGATAAAACAAATTTGAAACTCCAGCTCAGTCACACTTTTTATTTAATGTTTCAATATTAAAATTATGTGATTGTTTGCTATTACCAAAGGCAGGTTATCATAAATGGAAGTTGCAGAAATATTTGATTGGCAGCAATCAGGAGACTCAATTTTTCAAAGCTTCTTCAGTAAGTTAAGAAGGTGTTTTTGCACATATGCATATATGGTACCTATGGAAATTGCGCAGAAATATTAAAACCACAAGAACACATTATCTTACTAATACCAGTGCAACTAATCTCTTGTTATAAGTTAGAGGTGTATTTAGGACTTGAGTAAAATTTTTAGATTTTTTATGGACTCGTGCATTTGACTGTGTCTAAAAAACCAAATTAAAACATGTTTTTCTCAAGCATTTGAAAAGATATATTTTTGGTTCCCAATGAATGGTTGTGTGCCCTACAAGCTATGTCCCTAGAAATATAAACCTAGCTTCTGAAAAGAAATATGAAATTAATATTTAACAAAATTATGTCACATTATAATTATTTCTGATGAAGCAGTTGTGGCTGGTGTTTAAACTTTGATCATCAGACAGAAGGAAAAAGCTAGTGGGAATCTTAACTGGGAATTTCCTTTTGCCTTAATGACACTTTTGGCATTGGCTACTTCCATTTGTCTGGTACTCTGCTTTGGTTGTTTGATATTCTAAGCAATTCACAGTGGCTCCAAGATCTTAATAATGATAGAACCTCCTTGCATGTTATGCTGTTTTTGCTCAGGTGGGAAGAATCTGTTCTAGAGAATGATTAGCTGTTCATTTATGGCCTTTTTTAGATCTAATCTCTCATGATTAGTCTTGGAAAGCTTTTTTCCTTTGTACTCTTTTAAACTTTAAAACATCATACAGTGAAGAAAAATTAGAACAGACAGTTATAAAAGGTAGAGATTCATCTTTCTAGTTTGCTTTTTGATTTAAAACTAATAATTTTTAAAAGTAACAGAGGCTACTCTTTCAATCACATCAAACAGGTATGTTATCTAGTTCAGTTACCATCATGTAGCACAGTTTAACTGTAGCTGTCATGTCATTAGAATTTGTACTGCATTGTTTAGCACTTGATTGTGGATTGAGGAATTGCAAATAGTGACCAATTAAGTGACCTGTCAATGAGATTAAAGAACGGGGATGGAATAACTTCATAAGTTAATATTCTGTTCCTGTGCATACAAGCAAGTTCTGTAAACAGCTACAGCGTTAAGAATGGCACAAGATCATTCCAGTAAAACATTATCACTAAAATTTACAATTCCCCATTTTCATTATTAGAAATACTCTGTAAACATTGCTTCAAATATTTCTATTTTTACTTTTTTCAATATGGGTTTGTCAGGAAATTGGAAGATTTCTTCTGATGTCTTGTCTTGCTCCACCACATATCTAGAGTGAGTGAGTACCACTTTGTTTTGTTTTCTCAGAGACCTCTTTCATTCCATGTAATTTGAAGCAATGCGGGGAAAGCCTGGCAGCATCAGAAGCATAGAGAACTGTGTGTTGTTTCCTGTCATATATAGTGTAACTTGGAATGTGAAGATTAGTCAAGATTGAGGTAAACAGTAGTTGCTGCTCATCCTAAAATGTCTTAACAAGCAACTGATTAGTTTTCTTACAAAAAAAAAGGACAATTTTAAGAAGAGCTGAGCAGAGCTCAGAGAAGATAAAGCAAACTCTGAATGTCTAGGCATTTCCCCACCAAGAAAAGTAGTTGTTAAGTTTTACAGCATAATTTTACAGGTGGTTAACCGTGTGACTTCTAATATTTGGATGGGGTTTTTTTATTACTCTCATAACCTTAGTAATGCTTTGGGGTTGGGGGGGGACACTTCCAAACAGTCACTGCTTCCACAGACCTGTATTCCTCACTCTACCCAAGATCAATTTAAAGTTACAGAGCACTGAATAACACCATCTGGCTAACACATACGACACACAGGAGACCAGAAAGAGCTTCCAGCATAAAAGTCACCAGCAAAGTCAGGGAATCCCATTTTTGGCATTGCAGTCAACAAGTGTCTACGTCCTCTTTCTTTTCAAATGGTAGCACAGCTCCCTTGCGTTATTAGTTGGCTGTGCAACGGGCTTACAATGTATAAAACCACCAGAGCATCTAGCCTTCTATTTCCTTGTCATTTTGAAAAAGAAAATTGCGAGGACAATAAAGAATTGTAGTCAAAAGGGCCCCCTGTCCACTTACGCTCCTGAAAAAAGTGTTTGTCCCTCTACTGTAGCTGCTGATTGTGCCAGACGTCATATAGTTGCTTCTGGAAGTGGACAACTCCAAATCAACCAATGCTGCTGATCCTGTTCATACCATCTTTATATGGTGTAGAGATGAACTAGTCAGAGGAGGAACCTTTGAGCAGGTCCCCTGAAGACAGAGGACAAGACTTACCCTCAGCACTTCTGTGAAAACCCCATGCTCACTTAGAAAATTTGAAGTAGTATATCTAATGTTGCTCATGTCTTTTTCTGGGAAGCAAAGTTCCCTGTAATGTCTTCCTGATACTGCTTAGACATCTGGACACATGTTTTAACTCTACACTTGTACCAAGGGGCACACACCGTCATGCACAGGTGAACATCTTCAGGAGCTGCAAGCGAGCAGGAAGATGGGCCTGCACTACTGATGGAAACTTTTTGAATAACAATGTACTTGAACCATACTTGGAGCTGAATCAAGTCAGGTGGAGTTTGCCTCTGCAAAACTGGGATAAATAGTTGGTCAGGAAATACTTCCTCTAAAGCATTCTTGATCAAGATATCCAGATAAGGGTTCACAGCATTACTTTATCTACCATGTAGATCTGATCTTTGTGTGCAGCATAAAGGAAACACCTCTATTTTCCAGTGTAGACACACGTTTGCTCCATCATTTCTCTCATAGCTACGTATAAGCCCCCTCCAACAGCCCTGTTTTCAACTTCCTTCTGAAGCTGCCTTCCAAAGCAGTCTGTCTGCAACACCACTTACTCCTGAAACACCTTCCTCAGCCTTGGAGGAGGTTTTCTTCCCAAAAAGGCAGTTAGATTCAGAAAAAGTCTTGTTATTCCCTTCATCAGATGATTCCACTATTCATCCTTCTCTTCCCTTACCTCATACAATCAAAGAATCATTGCCTCGCCAAACTGCTCAAGACTTGCAGGAACACAGACGCTGGTAACTCAGGAAATCCCTAATCCTTTCTCTCCATATAGCTGAGGAGACTTTGCCCCACTACGCTGCCTACTGTTTTCAAAGTATGACATGTCCACTTTATTTTCCTGTTTAGACTTAGCTGGAGATGGCCATGAAGAGTGCACTTGTGCAAAAAATAAAAGCACAATTACTAACAACTACGGATTTTAAAAGCATTCACTATTAGAAAGTAAACATTAAGAATTTTCATGTCCTTCCTGTCACTTAGCCCTGTTATGCTAAACAGATATCTGAACTGGCTAAATTTTTGTTCTGAAATCTACCTCCACCTGAAAGTGAAATGCCTGCCACCTAGTGTTATTCCTGTCTCCTCAAGGCTTTTTGTCTTTCGTTTCCCTGCAAATTTTGCTGCAGTTCTGTACAGAAATGGAAGGCCTTTGAATTGAAACTGATGCTCCTAGACAGTACAATGCTGTTGTCATCTCTGCATTTACATTTTCCATTCTCCTTGGCTTGGCTGTTTACTAGAAATACCAGCTTTCTATAGCCTTAAGACAGAAAGAATGTCTTATACTGTGTACTTCTAGAAGCTGTTGCAATGCCCTGTAGGGCATCCTAACTGCTGTCCTAAATTGAGATGACATATTAAATTGCCTTCTTGCTTGGCTTGGCATGCTGGGATCCATATCTATTAATGCAGGAGTGTCCAAATGTCCTGCTAGGAAAGCAATTTGTTCCTCAGTAGGGTGTCAGGGAAGCAGCTGGTCTAAGAAACTATCAGAGGTGATGTTAGGGGCAAGTTGTGTTTTTCTTGATTTAATGGAAATTTTTACTGATCCATCTCCTTGCCTGTCCCCACCACTTGTCAACAGGGCAGCACTTATCCATCTTCAGCCATCTCCTATCCCTCCTGACAAGTCTGTCATATCTCTCTTGTGGAGAGACAGGCTTTCACACAGCCTGAGCCTCATAATAGACACTTCAACAACAGCAAACATGTTATTAATGGATTTTTTTAAAAAGTGCCCTACAGAGACACAATTTCAGAACATTTTTGCTAAGTATCAGTTTTTAAACCTCCACTTGGAGACAGAGACTCTTTCATAAACTGAGGTTTATTTTTGTCCCTCTTCTCCTCTTTTTGCGCACATACCATAAAGTACTTTTAACCCCTTGACTAACTTTTATCTGTTTGCCTTTTTCCTATTTATATTCTAAATTAGATTTTAAGTCATGTAATAATGGAGAAACATGAGGTTTCTGGAGTCGCATTCAACGGCTTATTAATGTTAATATAACTTAGCTGCTGTTTGAGAGAATTATTATGGGGGTGACTGTGGTTATAGCAGAAATAATTTTCTGGTGATCTTAAGAGGAAGCAGTGTACAAGTAGAGTGTGACAGTCTATATCTTTATGGCTGTAGTTACATCATGATACAGGTAAGTACAACATAAGGTGTATGATGCACCTTGCTAATAAATAAGGACCATGCATATTGAAGCATACATCATAATCAGGTCTGCTTGAAAAATACATGAGGGCTCCATATATTTAATGATACTCTATATATACGTTAAACTGTAGCAAACTTCTTTACTTAGACATCATGATGTTTACATCACAGAATAAATCAGAAGTCCTATCAAGAAATTCTGGATAAAGGAGTATGCAAATGTTGGGTTAGAGCTAAACTAGTTTTCTTTCTAAGATGCAACAAAAGAGTTTGAACTCTCAATGTAATGAAATTGAGTGAAGAAAACAGCCCTAACCTCAGCTTACTTAATTGTTCCTCAGTGCTTCCAGATGCCTCTTAGGACTGCAAAAGCTGCATCACTGTTAAGAACGTAGCTGATGAGAAATATTTTTTTAACATAAGATGGATTGTCAGATTTTAATCTGAATTAACCATGCTAGGATATGACCAGGATATGTCAACTATATTTTTCTTATTACTTTAAACAGCCACTTACACTATGTGTAATCTAAAATATACCAGTGAGGCTAATAAATGCTTCCCTGCTACTTATTTTCATTTTCAATGTCTTTCTGGAGTTATACATTCTAAAGACTTTGGAAGTTTAAAGTTGAGGAAAGAAAAAGTTTTAACTTGCAGAGTTGACATCCTTCACTGAAAATTCAAATGCTCATATAGACCTGGCCCACTTTTTTCCTGATATCACTGACAAAGGTTTGCTTGATTTCACTTAGATTATAGCTGATATCATAGTATGGAAGTGTCATAAACTGTCAGCCTCTAGTTTAGCTAAATGGATAGTGTGGTGCAAGACAGGAAGGACCTTTATTTTGGCAAGGAAGAATGAAAAGTAATTTTACAATTTTCTCTAATTAGACTGACAAACTCTTGAAAAAGTACCACGTAATCTCCTTACAGTCCCCTAGTGCTATCTCATCATGCATTTAATCTGCAAAATGCATTTGTTGCATATAGAAAGACCGTGATGGTTAATATTTGAAACAATAGTGAAGCATTTCTTTTCTGCACGGTAAAATCGTTTTTCATGTGATGTTTTTGATTTCTAAATGTTTAATCAGGTAAACAGTTCATGTTCACAGACCACTTTTCAGAGCAATATCTTTTTGAAATTTATCACATATTTCCCAAAGTAAGGTAATTATAAAAATACCAAACATATCATTTAATCTGCAGATCACTGTATATTTACAACACTTTGTTTTGGAGATTTATTGATATAGACATTATAAGAATGAGGTTTTGCCAGCATGTTTTGGTTTAACCCCAGCTGGCAACTAAACCCCACCCAGCCACTCACTCACTCCCCCCAGGTGGGATGGGGGAGAGAATCAGACAGGTAAAAGTAAGAAAACCCATGGGTTGAGACAAAGACAGTTTAATAGGTAAAGAAAAAGCCATGCACACAAGCCAAGCAAAAAAAGGAATTCATTCCTTACTTCCCATGGGCAGGCAGGTGCTCAGCCATCTCCAGGAAAGCAGGGCTCCATCATGACTAACGGTCACTTGGGAAGACAAACGCCATCATTCTAAACGTTCCCCCTTCCTTCTTCTTCCCCCAGCTTTATATGCTGAACGGGACATCATATGATATGGACTATCCCTTTGGTCAGTTGGGGTCAGCTGTCCCAGCTGTGCCCCCTCCCAGCTACTTGTGCACCCCCAGCCCGCTTGCTGGTGGGGTGGGGTGAGGAGCAGAAAAGGCCTTGCCTGTGTGTAAGCGCTGCTCAGCAATAATGAAAACATCCCTCTGTTATCAACACTGTTTCCAGCACAAATGCAACCCATAACCCGGTACTAGCCACTGTGAAGAAAATTAACTCTACCCCAGCCAAAACCAGCACACAGCGTTAATACATTTACCTGCTGTTTCTTGAGGGAATCCTGGCATCTCTAAGGTCTGGATCTAGGATTAATCTTGTGGCAGGGCTTGATTTTAGATTTAGCTGAGTTACAGCTGTCTAAAAATTATTGTTTACATGTATCCTGTTGGAGTTTTTTTCCAAATACTGACAGATAGGGTTTTTTCCTGCTCTCTGCCTGTAGATATTGTGATGTTATACTGTTCAATATATAATTTATTCTACCATTAACAATTTTCATCTGTATTCTCTGGCTAGGCATTTTCTTTGTGTTCTTTGTATAATGCTTTTGCTCACTGTGATTCCTAACTCACAGAGTTGTGCTTAATGAATTAAGAAGAACTATAGATATATGTGAATGTGTAATTGAATACATATAAGTATATACTTCAATCTTAGATGTATGATTTTCCAGTAGATGCCATAATAAAAAGCAAACTTTACAGGGGAAAAAAAAGTGCCAAACAATAAATTATTTTTGAAATGTGACAAAAATATCTGGGAATTTTGGGCCTTTACCGACTAGCACATATATGCTTTTACTTATAAGCCCAATCAACAAAGTAAAGCACACCAGAAATAGTTTAGCGCAAGTATTATGAAGGATCTTTTTCTTTTCATAAACTAAGGTGTATAGTGAATTGCAGGTATATGTGAATATTATAGTCACATGTGAAGGAAAGAAAATCAAGAACTATATGTCCCCAGCAGGTTTCCAGTCTACAGTTCCATCTCGAATGACATTTACTATATTACATAATTTATGTTCCTACTCCAACAGTATATTGTAGAGATTATTCAAGTACTAAATACGTTAGACTTTCTAACATCCTGTCCATTATTTAGATCTTACATTTTATTGGAATATATTGCAAATGATTCAATTCTGTGCCACACAATCCATATGAACAGGAGAAAGGTGTACCATCATTTAAAACATACTTTCTCCTCTGTCTTTTCTCCTTTGATAATTATGTTCTTCCACACATTTTTCATTAACATCGGAAAAATATCTTGGCAATGAAACTCAATTATGGAGGAACACAACGAGATTGATTGAAAGGGGTCAAGGCAACAGTAACATAAAAGGGAAGTCCTTGGAGATAATAACTTGAGGGGGTAGCATGCTTGAGGCTGTAGATATTTCCTACATGCATGTGCTTATCTATTTGCTGTTGCATTTATAACGAACTTCAGTTACAACATATACATAAATAATCACCAGAATAGAAAGAATCTGAAGTCAGAAACTGCACATGAATACTATGACTTTGAGTACTTTCACAGCTTTTAATGGAAATTGCCATTTCATGTTTACATATACACATTAATGAATAGAAGAGAATCTGAAATATTCCAAGCCATCTTCTTAATTCCCCTGCTGATCTCTTTATATTAATCCATCCGTTCACAGCAGTAAAACTGGATTAATCAGATTAGCACTAGGGAAAGTCAATTTAAGGTAAAGCAGTCTCACTGAAATTTTAGTATGTCTGAGATTGGCCTGGTAGTGACTGGGTCATGATTCAGAGGAACATAAAGTCACCTTTTCCCTTCATCCTCAGCTATATCGACCCAGCTCAGAAGCTGGGTGAGAATAAAAAAGAAATGTTCTCTGCTGAATTGCTTCTCTGAAGGATCTTGCTCCTGTTGTCTTCGGAAATATAGGCAATATAGAGCTGGGCATACACTTGTTACTCATTATACATAGGAAAAGCTTTAAGTTTCCTTTGAGACATTTTGCTTGTGAAGTGATGAAATAGACAATAGTGTAAGTAGGAAGTCTTAGTTTATCTGAGCACAACTGAGTTTCCAAACTAAAATTATGTGAGAATGAACATGAGGAGAAATAGCATACAGACATTTGTCGTACAATTCTAATATTGGAGTCTGAAAGTGAAAAAAATTGAAAAATAGTTTAGGAATTTGCCTAAGTGGTAAGTGGTCTGCATGTGTGTTTGTATGCACATGGATACCCTTCCACAGAAGGATGTAAAAGGCTTCTTTTCTGGGTGAGCATCTCATTTTCAGTAGATCTCCTGATGATGGTAATTCTCCTGATTCACATATTTTATATAAGAGATGTAATGTTTTTTGTTCTTTGTTAAGGTGTTTGAATTAAGCCATTTGATTTTTCAGAGTTTAAATGTTGCCCTTTTTCAAAGTGCCCGCTCCTAATGAACATACTGCACGGTGTTAATAATCTCAGATGAATCTCCCCTCTTTCTTTCTTAGATCTTTCCATTGTTCTTTTCTTTCCAATTTCCTTTATAACAATGAGTAGTAAGGGCTATCTTTAAACTGTGGACCAGACATAAGCAGATGTGCAGAACAAGGTATTTCAGTGTCTGAGATGTGTGACACTTCCTTCTGTAAGCCATTATTGTTGAAAGCCAATAATAATCACAATAAATGTACTAGTATACGTATATTTTGTCTTAATTAATTGTTGTAAGTAAATTCCTGTTGGAATAATAGTAATATGCTCTCCTGAAAATGTTGACTTTTGAACAGTGAATCTCATCACTGGTCACACTTGTGACACTACAGGAGTCCAGGTCATTACAGGGTACCTGCATGTTGAAGCTTGTTTGATCACCTCTGATTTGAAGATTTGGCACTTGGAGATTGAATAAGTTCAGAGTATGAGAGCAAATTAATATTGATATGAGATTTAATGTTACAGAATTATTATAGTGACATTGAGGATATGTGTGTGTGCGCGCGCGTGCGCATCAGAGATTGAGGGAATTAAAAAAATTCTTCCCTGTGCTGCAGCCGGAAGCTCACAGTGAGACAAAGTCCGTCTCATGATAAAAATGAATGCCACTGCAGGAGCTGTCTCCACAAAGCTGAGATATTGTTTTCTCAGTCTAACATTTCTCCTGCCAGTTGGCAGATTTTTTTTTTCAGAAAGCAACCCATCTGCTGCTTGAACCACATAGTCACTTCGCAAGTCACTGCTTGCACTGTTGTTTCTCATCTTGACCTGTGATCAAAAGGTATTTGTGATTCAGTGACATTGCAGCTAAGCAATAAAATAAGAGTATTTTAAGCAAACACAATCCAGTAAATAATTGTATGTATTTATTTTCAGAGCAGGATATGTGGCAACTGATGCCATTAGTAACACGAGAGATTTTAGGAGCTCCTAGAAATTAGTGTTCCCCCAAAGGATGTGCGCTGTTAACATAGCTTGTCCTTTGTTCCCTCTAACACTAATTCGCACAGCACTTCTGTGAAATTTTT
This sequence comes from Phalacrocorax aristotelis, assembly GCF_949628215.1. Taxonomy (NCBI): domain Eukaryota; kingdom Metazoa; phylum Chordata; class Aves; order Suliformes; family Phalacrocoracidae; genus Phalacrocorax; species Phalacrocorax aristotelis. The sequence goes on along the minus strand of NC_134278.1, from coordinate 75,617,537 downwards.
AAAGGAATAGGTATCAAAAAGATTCATTACTTTTCCATGAAAGGTGTGTCACTGAAACTAAAAAGATTGAGATTACTGAGATTACTTTTGAGATTATTGCGATTATTTCCCATTTGGGAGAGATTATTTTCCTTTTTTGTGATAATATTTCTTATTGTGACATATGTAACAATGGGTGATTTCCACTGTCTCTCCGTCCTTGCTGGAAAATATATTTCTGTTTGCATAAAGAACAAATTGACTGCTTTAATTTAAATATTACTATACTTAAAATACAACAGGGACTTGACTCTATCCTTTATAGGCCTTTGCTTCCTTTACTGTTCAGAAAGGTTGCTGTTTTCCCCTTTGAGTCAAGGTGGTCAGTTTGCATGAGAGAAAGCTGATCAATAGATCTTGTTACTTGTATCACAGAGGACAGTCAGGGATGGGTCATCTTTCTAAAGTGTGTTCTGCGTCTGGATTAATTTCTTAGTCCTTTCTTTGCTGATGATTCCTCTGATCAGTAAAGGGACCACATCAATGACTGATCTCCTGGTTCAGCCATCTAATGAAAAGATACTTTGAGTCACCAAAGAAAAACAACACAGTAGTGAAATCAATAAAGGAGAAAGTGGAAATGCAACTTCCCTTCTCTCCAGGGGGGTAGGAAACACTTGTCCAACACTGTTCTACTGAAGGTCTTTGAAGCACTTTCAAGGGGACTTCTCGGAACATGGAGTGGTGTTCCAGGCATTTCATCTGAGAGACGAGGGTTCAAGGCTCTTCAGATAGAAGAGGGAACTGCTGTCTCCTTGTCATCTCCTCCTGTGCTTTCTTGATTTTGTAAATATAGCCTGAAAAAGGAGGAGCCACCAAACCTATCTGCCTAGCTCATGCCAAATCCACAAATAGCATTGGTGTGGCTGAATCAAATTTTCTAGTGAATAAAAGCCATACCTGCTAAATTTCCTTTCCCTATTCAGCATGTGGAAAAGGATTTTGGCTTCTGTCATGTCATAAAGTAAAATCAAATGGCAAATCTATTTCTTCTGCAGTTTCAGCAGGCTCCAAACACCCACCAAAAAAATACACCCCAAAAAAAAAACCCTTTTAAACAGTTCTGTCTGTCCATTAAATACCCCAAAGGCATCTAAGAAACTTAAAAGAGGAGCAAATGAGAGGGACCATGCTGAATTTGTTAAAACAGACAGATGGCTTGAATGGAAAACTAGCTTACTCTCTCCCTCAACTATAATGTTCTCAGCAAGTGTCTCTGTTGAAAGGATAAGCATGAGAAGAGATAATAGGATCTTAAGATAACTAGGAACATATCAACAGAGCCAGTCTGGCGCAGAGTTATAAACAAAAATTATCTTGGTATTATTTGAAGGTCTTCTGCACACTAGGAACTACAGCCCCTGCTTTTTTTGTTTGGAAGAGGTATGCATCACATTGTTGGATAAAATCTATCAGGAAATAAAACCTGTTTGGTTCACGTTAGTCAACTGGCTGGGAACTATTCTAAATATTTTTGGAGAAATTTGGCAGAGGTGTTAAACACCCACTTTTGTGAAGCATATGGTGTGGTGTAATGGGTTGTCTAACTGATTTTTAACAGATTGTTGGGTCAAAAAGATGATAACATCAGCCTTTTTTCTCTTCTGAATTCTCCAAAAACCTATCAGAGGTAAAGCAAAGAATATTATGGGGGTGAAGAAGAGAGTAAAAGACCATTTAAAATCACCTACCCTTGGGAAAGACAGATTGAGTGGCACTAAGACATTAAGAATAAAGAAATCTAGTAATTTTTTTAGTATATCATGGGAACTGGGGAAAAAGCCTTATGTAGAAAACTATTTAGTTTCCAGAATCCCAAAAAGCCATGCAGAAGAATTCCATGTCATGCCTTTAATAAATAGGAACTTTTTAAAGTTGCTATGATTTAGTAAAAAAAGCATAGCTCAAGCTATTAAAAATAAGTTGTAGACTGTCAGTGTTACTGAACAGCTAGAATAGATTAGTTCACCCATGTTCAGTGAGTGGACTGTGGTACACAAGGGTGTTGGCAGTTACTATAGCTGGTCTGCAGTCACAAGAAATACCATTCTAGTGCACGGCCCTAGAAATTGAGGATATACAGGACATGTTGAGGGCTGATGGTGGTCCGTGATCTCAAAGGTTTGAGACACCATGGTTTTCAGATGTTTTTACATACTAATAATTTACTTTGGGGCTTTCAAGACAGAGTTTACATGGGATTAAAGTGACATAAATAGGTTGAGCTGAGTGTTTTCAAAGGTATAATTACATTCCCAAGAGTTAGACTATGGTAGCATTATTTACAGTTGTGACAGCTTGAGTCATCCTTTTACTTACGGTTGTTAAATATGTGGCAGATTTTGTGTTTGTTCGGTGGCTGGTGCAGCTTGTACCTGCTTGTGGATGCGGTTCCTTGACATTACTACAATAAATTTTTTTAATGTTACCAGTAACATACAATAACAAGATCTGTACTGACTCCGGTAGAGCTATTTCTGTTACGTAATGCTATTTAGTATGTGACGGTGGCCAAAACTGTCTCCTTGCTAGAATTCCTAAGATTTTCCAAATTTGAAATTATCTTTGATACTGTTATACTGACATATCTGACCGAGATTAAAAACGTCTCTCTCCTGAAAAATGTCAAAGCTTCAAAGATAAAACAAAACAAAAAAAATCATTGCTCAATCTTTATTCAGTTGTTATTCCTATTTATTTCATTAGGAATTTGCTTTTGTTAAAAAAATGATGAGTACCTGAAGGTTTGGGTACTACAACATTTTTCTTCATTGATATCTCCACATGGTGAAGGTAACTGAATATCATCATATCTTATGTTTCGTGAGCAAAGACAATTAACCTGACTGCGGTGTATAATCACTGTTCAGCAATCTAGAGACAGAAAACAGCAACAAAGTCATTAGGTTGCCCTTTTATAAATTTCATGCAGGGCAACAAATTGAACCCTGTGCATTTGAACAAGAATCACCATTATTAGAGAATAAATTTACTAATATCCTGAGGTAATACTAGTGTTGAAATAAAGGTCTCTCAATCGGTTTATGAGTTAATGTATCAGAACATTACACTTTATATCTAGTAGTCAAGGAAATAAAACTTACCATGAGAGCTAAATAGTTAAATATATTTTTTTCTGAAGTCTGTCTTACACCACAAAGAGAAAAGTTATAATACTAAAAATTGTTAAGTTTTCCAAATTGCAGAGCAGTGTCTGTCTAATACACCTGGCAATTTTTACTTGTTATTTGGAGAAAGAATGCTGTCTGGTTTTGCACAGTTTGTGCCATACAGTGTTAACTGTTCATGCTCCCTGTTCTTGCTCTTTCAGTTTCCTGCCTACCCCCATCACTCTGTTGCATTTGCAAAAACATCTACCTCAAAGCCAGAAACAGGGACGAGATGGGAGCACAGCTGCCAGAATTATACAGTAGCCATTAGCCATGTCAGCTTTTCCCAAGGTTGCATTGCTCCAAGGTCTCATATGAAGCTTTTTAACTATTTGAAGTGTTGGTTTACGTTTGTTCACAGCAACTTTTCATCAGCCTCACTTACAAGAAGTACTTGAACACATGCTCATTCACATCATATGGTGATAATTCATTTCCTAATTCAGATAAAACAGCATGATAAAGGAAACATTAGGTTCTACCAGCCTAATCTGTTGTTCAATGAATGTACGTAATCTAAATAGAGATCTCATATCACAAGTAGCATCAGACTGTCTGCTTTCATTAAAAAAAAATTATAAAGCACTTATCAGTCAAAAAAAACCCACCCAAACCAGTCTGATAAAAAGCACAAGGGATGGAGTGATAAATTATTGTTAAAGAGTTTATTATCTAATCTGGCCAACATTTACATAGGTACAAATATATGTCTCACTGGTGGAACCTCAGTTGGATTGTACATAATTGGAACTGAACTGAGTTTACAGAGTGACAGGGTAGTTTAGCGGATGATTGAGCAGCATTGGGTCTCTGTCACTGTGCAGGTGTTGCAGTAGCATAGTCATAATACCAACAGGCAATTCTATACTTCTTGCATTGGGATTTTCACTGTTTTACCCGCCACCACTACATCAGTAATACAATGGAAAAGTTATAATTCTTGCCTCAGAGCTGAAAGTCTGAAAGCAGCGTGATGAAAGGAAGTGATGGCCAGAAGAGAGGGAATGAGGGGGAAGGAAGCAAGAGGGTTACAGTAACATGTTGTTCCAATTACCTAGGTTAGTTTGGTTTCTGCTTAGATATTTCCTTTTCTTTTCATTCAAGACTTACACTGTGCAGGATAAGTTTCCTAGGGGATTTACTCTGGCAAATGTTTTAACTGCCATACCAGATACAGAAATATTTTAGGAGATCATTTTTTTAATAGCTAAGAACCCAATCCTCAACTTTTCACTGCTTTGTAGTACTTGGGCAATGTAAAACAACGGGGAAATGCCCTGAGGTGGACCTTCAACATGCTTCTGCATTTTGGCTGATTCTTGCATATACAATGGTCCCTGGTGGATTATTATGGTTCATTTTCAGTCAGGTCAACCCTGTTTAGCTCCTGAAGATAGTCAGAAGATTCAGGAGAGTGGTTTGCAAATGTTTTCTCTTCTTCATTCTAATATGGGAGATTAAATTAAAAGACCAATAAATGATTCACAGAAGCTGCTTAATGAGTAATCGGAGTAGGGAAGCAGGGAAGAACTCAAAGAGGAGAAAAGTAGATATCTTTATCTATCTGTAAAGATAGATGATAGATACTATCTGTCCACAAGATCATAACTGATGCCATCTATAGAAAGCATTATCTATAACCATCTCTCTTTCAACATTTTATTTAGTGATCATAATTGGATCTGCATTATACGTTGTAAAATATACAGACTTGACAAGCTGGCTGAGCTAACAATGCTATTGGATCCTTACTTGGGAATTTCAGAGATTTTGCTATTTTAACTGTGCAAACTACTTCGCTTTATTTTCTGCTGCTTATTCACACATGCTGCAGAAATGCTGCATATAGATCTTTGCAAGTTGGAAAGTCACAGCTATTAGTTTATCTGACAAATAAATGAAAGTTTAGAGCAATAGACAAAGCCTCTGAGTATAAAAGAATATACAGAAAGAATGTCATAATAATAATTAAAGAATCCAGCAAAAATCTTCATACTGGTTCCCTCCTTCTCTGAAGAGGCAAAAAATTTGAAGTAATAAATTTTAGCCTTTAATGTAACATCATCCAGAAACAAATCAGCCATACAGAATGGCTGTCACAGCCAGAATGCTTTAAACCATGATAAAAGAATGGTAAATTGCTAATGTTACTGTATTCCAGGGGAGTTGCCTGTGGTTTCTAAGGTAAGAAGACTAATGAAACTCCAACTGCTAATGGCTAAGAGTAGGTATTTGACCTCAGTGCAATCTGAGTCAATCAGAAGCTTGCAGGGAGTATCCTTAGGCTATTTTTCCGTTGTTAGATGACCTGTCTTTGTGTACTAATAAAGCATTACTCTTTCAGGCTGGCAGCCTGGTACAGGTATACACAGAACGGCTGTGAAGCTGTCTTGAAGAAGCCCTTTGTAAGCTCCTTATAAGAAAGGAGGGGCTTGCTAAACATACAGTCACAGTCTGCAGTGCCACAGATGTTCTGGACAGTGCTATAGGTCCCAGAATAACTTACAGAACCCCCTACAATTTAGAAAGGCCCATATTTCTATGTTAGAAACCCACGGAACTAACAATATGGGGTTTGTACTTCATCTTTTAGAATACCATCTTTCATTCCAGCTGGGACACACTCTATCATGACATAGCTAAATGTAAAATAAAAATAATTAAATCACTAAGTCATAATAAACTTTCTTGGATTTCCCTGAATATTTGCTTCTTTCTGTTGTCACCCTTTATAAGACAGGGGAAAACACTCCAGTTGTCAGCATTGGCATACAGTAGTACAGCTCCCATAGAGCAGAGGGGGGGCAACATCCATTCTGGGGCTTCTGAAAGTTTTCACAACCCAGTTGTACCTTTTCTGTAACAGAAATATTTCCTGCGCCAAAAAGGCTAAATGAAAGGAAATTTCAGTGATGAGAACTTGCACTCCTTAATGCTTTGATTATTTATATGTGAGAAACCCTTTTACAAAGCTTTCTGGGATCTATTTCTTTGTGTTTTGTGAACTTAAACAAATTCCCATTTTCTGTGGTCAGGAACAGAGCAAGTTTATTGAATGCCCTCTATAGAATTAAAATGCTTTTTGGCTTGCAGGAGGTCATGCAAGTGATTAACTTCCATCAACAGGAAGTGTCAGAAGTCCAGGGGAAATTATGCAGGTATGTTTCTCAAGATTTAGTGATAATTGTCTATACATTATGCACCAGTTCTTTAAGAAGCTTCTGAAGATAACTAAAAAAAGTTCTTACCTCTTTAAAAAAGGCTTTGTTATTCTGGATATGACTTAGTACAGTCTTCAGCAGTTAATTTATTTTTAATTAGGAAGTTAGCATTATGCTGCTATATAGCCTAAAAGAATATTGACCACTTTGATTATGGCTTTATATTAATGAGTGATCAGGTACTTTTATTAACAACCTGATTTTTGAGCCATTAGGCTACAGTCAAATCATGTTTCCAAACTTTTCAAAGAAATATTTTTATTTAAGTCAAAACTAATCAGGTGGCTTCTGGTGCTAAAACATTTAGATAAGCTTTACTAGTACTAGATTCCAAATTAGTCACACATTTGACAGCCCTGAATAAGCTCACAGAAGTTATTCAAAACCCTTTAGAACTTCAAAAGCAATACCCAAGTAGAACACTTTCTGCATGTTACACCCACACTAGTCTTTATTCTATTATCTATTAAAGGCCTGTGTTTACAAAGCAGCCTGAGCTCTTTGGCAATTGGTTTCATTCAAGCCTGTTGGCCTGACCTGCAGTCAATGACTCTTCAGGCACTGAAGTTTAATCAATTTGAATTATCTGCTTTTTGTCTGCACCTAAATTTTCAGGCCTGTGTGTAAGAAGTATGCATAATAACCTGCTCTTTTAAAAGGCGAATTAACAGTAAAGTTCTGTACAGTGCAGATACAATCTGAAATACAGTTTGCAAAAATGGCACCGCGGGAGTCCATGGTTGGTACTGCATTAAGCTTTCTGAAGCAAGGAACTGCCTTTGTGTTTCATGTCTGTAAGGTGCCTAGGCGAATGCAAGCCCGATGGCTCAGTGTTACTGCTCATCCCACTGCCATACAACTGATACTCATTCATGAAGCAAATACCTTGAACTGAAGAATCTGTTTGTTGCTAACTCAGCCTGGACTCAAAATATCAACATGAACGTGCTACTCTTGGACCATTCCTTGTGATGAAGTTTCTGTTGGAAAGACCAGGCAGCCCCATCATGCAAAACATTCCCTCAAATGTAATTTATTGATGTAGTTGGTAGGAACTCAGTGACCAATTTTGTTTATGGCATACCAGGAGAAATAGAAGCAGGATCACCATAGCTATTACCTATTATAGCTATTGCCACCAGTAGTTATGTTGTCTCCTAAAACTCCTGACAGCACTGAGCAACAGTTGGGGTTTTCTTCCACTGAAAGCAGTTGATATGACTGAACATCCACAGGCAGTGATTCAGTTGAATGAGATGGCTCCGTCTTAGAGAGTCATTTTAAATAGTACAAACAGAGGATTAGAGTTAAAGGATTTATTCATCCAATATACAAACCCAAAACATATAATGTAATAGACAAAATATGTAAAATAGAAGAGGTTTATGCAGGTGTTGTGGTTCAGCCTCAGTTGTCAATTAAACACCACACAGCCACTCACTCACTCACCCCACCCCTGTGGGATGGGGGAGAGAATCAGAAGAGCAAAAGGAAAAAAGAAACTTGTGGATTGAGATAAGAACGGTTTAATAATTAAAATAAAATAATAATTATAATAATGATTATTATTATAGTAATAAAAATAATGATAATATAATAAAAAGGAAAAGGGAAAAAGGGAAAAGACCAGAAACCCAAATGATACAACCGCTCACCACCCGCCGACTGACGCTGCACGTCACCGAGCCGCGATTGCTGCCTCCCTCCCCCGGCCAGCCCCTCCCAGTTAACATCATGGGCATGACGTTACATGATATGGAATATCCCTTTGGCCAGTTTCAACCCACTCTCTCAGCTGTGCCCCCTCCCCTCCCGGCTTCTTGTGCACCCGGCAGAGCGTGGGAAGCTGGAAAAGTCCTTGACTAGTACAAGCACTACCCAGCAACAACTAAGACATCAGTGTGTTATCAACATTGTTTTCATACTAAGTCCAAAGCACAGCACTGTGCCAGCTGCAGTGAAGAAAATTAACTCTATCCCAGCTAAAACCATGACAACAGGGAACACATTGCTGAAAGCTAGCATGGAATGTCATGGGATACATCAAGAAGCTGACAGGAAAAAGTTTTACTTATTGGAGATTTTGGTATGTATTAAAATATTCAAACTTTCAGCCAGTTAGCTTAAATCTTAACATGGAATAAAAAGGAGCAACCTTGTTCCCACCTATACTCACATACAAACTTGGCTTACTGTTTTGGAGCCTTAACTGCACATCTTTTTGATGATGCTCACATTTTAATGTGGAGAATCAAAAGTAAGTTATCTAAGGAGTATTATTAATGGACTTTTAGATCCCACACTTTCAAAGAGTAAAGATTGTTTACATGTTCCTTCTATTAGTATAAAGAGTTGCTTTAAAAGTACTTCTGTGTTAAATGAGTGTTGATTTCCTGGCATTTCCACTAAAAAAAGAAGGCTTTGTCAGACTACCTTCTTCCCTTTTACATCTAAGTTTCCCTGCCGTATTTATAGCCCAGAAAAGGAATCACTATTTAGTAGTATAGTTACAGCAATTCTGTGAATTGCTCAGAGTTTGTGTGTTTCTGTTGATGGAGGCATACTCATCCATGCCTTTTTCAGGAAAATGGACAGAGATGTGGGGTGAGCAGAAGCACAGGCTAAAAATAATATCTGCCAACACCCAACCAACTAGGGACAAAGATGTGAAGCAACATGCATAGATATTAATTTGCAGAAAACTTTGCTCCCCAGAAACAACGTAGGAAAATATTATTCAGATATGCTTAGGCAGAATATCAATGTTATGTGTCTGTGTGAGGAGATTAATACTGCTATCACTGGTAGCAGATGAAAGGAAAGTTACGTCAAGAGCAGAGAAATGGAATTTCATCAAAAGCATCTTTTTATATAACAACATGGAATCTGGTCTTTGGTCTTTGATCCCTTAAAACAAGGACTGTTTCTTCTTATGCCTAAAGAATAAGAAACCAAACTGCTCTTCCATTAAAGGTAAAATGAAGAAAGTGAAAAATAAATATGTGACTTTTATAGATAATAATGCATCAAAGACAAAATTATGGCACAACAATAAGAATGGTTTTCAAGTGGCTCCTAAATATACAGAGAGCCAGTAAACCAGATACAAATTGGAGAAAATAAAATATACATATAAGAATGAAATTGTAATTATCATAAAGGAAGAAGAAAGATGGTTAAGCTGTGAAACAAGTACCCTTTTTATAAGGCAGTTTTCTGATTGGAAGAAAGAGTGGAAGTAGATAAGAGTACCTAATACTTTTCACTAGCCTGTCACTAAAGAGGAATACTAAATTAAATGTTGTTCTAGAGATAAATTCAGGACATACCCATTTGAATTAATAAATTTAAAGAAACTGTCTTTTGATCCTAATATAAAAATATACTGTTGAGACCTATGGTATTTATACTAGTCTTTACATGCTGGAAAGCTATACTTAGACTTCCTTATTACAAAATGATCTACTGATAGTGATCTTTTGATGGATTCTCTGCTTTCAGGGAAGGGAAAAAATGAAGGGAAGAGTAGAAGTCATGAGGTGATCTGAGTTGCTGATTTCTAATAAATAATGATAAATTGTATAGGGGCAAGGTTTTAATTAACAAAGAGTATGCTTTACTTTTCATGATGATTTAAATGTTGATGTTGATGAAAAAAAAAAAGGATACTAGCATCTATGATTCCACCTGGTCAGTTTTGTGTTCCTTAGAAGCAGTCTTGTAATAAATAACAGAGTCAATAAGGAGTAGAATTTGAATCAAATGTACTTATTTTAGTAGTGAGTTTTTAAGTTGTTTTTCAGAGTAGATAAATGCTGACTCATCGTTGAACTTGTCTTTCAATATAAGTTACAGGTGTGTCTGTTTAAATATCTTGTTTAAAAGTAGTGATTATTGTTTCTTAAAATTTGTTTCTCCCTAATAAGCTAGTTGCAACTGTTGCAAACACTGTCAAATGTTGGCTATGGAAAACATGAGTCATGCACATAATAGTAGGCTGCCCCATGTCAACAGGCTAGTGCTTTGACCAAAGGACACCTCTAGGATTATTAGAAAATTAACTGAGTCACAAAGCTCTTCTTGTGTTTTGTTTTGTCTCTCTGCTGTGTGCTAAAGTTGGTACTTGCAGTATGAACCCTTGTCCTCTGGAAACTAAATCAGGGTAGCAGTTCATTTCACACAGCCTGCTGAGCAAAAAGCAGATGGTAATGGTTTGGCTAGAACTGAACCAATGACCTAATGGTGATAGGACGGTTCCTTGAGCCATCTAGGTCCAACACCTCTAGGCCACAGATTTCTGTAATTTAAAGTATATTTTATTGCAAAGTATAGGACCAAGTAAGAGCCCTTTTTTCTCCCCCTAGAAATTTCTGTTTGCAGCCTGTAGGATGTTGTTTTTGTGTATTTATCTAGCATATAGAAAATATCTCTGCTTTTTAGCTGGATTATTAATAGCCCCTTATAAATTAAAGTGTTTTTCTTATTCCATTATTACTTATAGTTATTAATGTTTGGGGGTTAATCCATCAATGATATTGGATTTAGCAGCTTGGCATGTTATCTCAGTGCATAAGAGAAGGGTCTTTTAAAATATTATTTCAGCTTCCTTGCTTGTGGGAATAGTAATGTGTTTGAATGCAAGTAATGAGAGTTCACATCCTAAGCAATTTTTTCAGAGTCCAGTTGTATATTGGTGGGAGACAGTGTGAACTCTGAATGTATTTCATCATCAGTAGCTGAGCAGAACCTTGCAAATTTTTCTTTCAGATATGGAACTAACATGGTTGTGCCTGATATTCTTACTTGAATATACCCAATATTCTTACTTCAGGTGCATGAGCTCTGTAAGGGGATGTGTCTGTTCTGACATTTCAGTGTACTAGGCATTCAAATGTTCGTGAAGCAGAGGACACTTAGAACTTTAGATCATAGCATTTAAGTGGGTAGCTAGTTTATTGTTTGGCAGAGTTTCCTTAAAAAATAACGTTTGATGTGTTCTTAGATGACTGTATGTTGTGTTTTCACTTAGTTCAACTCAAATCCAATAGGAGCTTTCTAAAATGGTCTGAAACGATTGTATTGAAATGCATTTTACTAATGAAATCCCTGCCCCGTTGATGTCCGTGGCAAAACTCTCATTAGGTTAGTGGGGTCAAGAATTTATTCCTTATTTCCTGTGGGACTGGAAAGTATTTGAAAGAGCAGATACGACTCCAAGACAAAAATGTGGATCCAGACTTCCAGCTCACATCTAAACTTCTTCAGGTGGCAACATTATAACTCTCAATCTGAAGTGATTTGAATTTGCAGATTCTGTAATCAAATTTTTGTATGTGCACAAAACTTGAGTTTAATCTGCAGACAGCAACACATACCAATTTGAGATCTCTTCAAAACACGCAGAGGATCATTCCCTATTTGACTTCTTTATAGTTTGCAGTCCTGACAGTATACTAATGCTGTATCTCCACTAGCAAATGGAGTTGCAATAATAAATCTGCAAAGTGAAAGAGTTGGTGCTAGAGACACAGTGACCACATGGTCAACATTTTCGGAGGTCTGCCTCAGGTTAGCTCTAATCCATTGTATAGACATAATGCCCACTAGCAGCATATGGCATTAAGTGAGATCTTGAGCGCAGGTCTTTCAGTTCAGCTTCATCAGAAAAGAGTCAAGTCCAGACCATGTCACAATGTGAACCAAAGCATGGTAGGTGAAAGTGGCTAGGATTTCTGCTTCAAAGTGCATTTTTGCTCCAAACTATGGCACTTATGTAGATGCATCCTGACAATCTTTTCTTCTCTATTTCATGCGTTTATATTCTTTTGTAGATTAAGATTTTTCTGTGGCGTCATTTGTACAAAAGCTTCAAGTATTCAGGGTCAAGAATTCATTTCCATGTCTGTTTATTCATTGTCAAACTGGCATATACTAAAGCTGAGCTTTCTTCTGTGCAAAGAACTGTTGTTCATTGAGTCATTGATCTATAAATACAATGCAAACATGATGATAACTGGTTTTGAATGATTTAGTATTGTTTATATAACTTATTTGAAATATGTACACCAAATTGTCATATGCAAAGAGAATCCTGCAACAAGGATTCATCAAGTCTGATAATGTGCACACTATAAAACAGGTAGATTGTGATTACAATGGTGGGACTTGGCTTGAATGACTGAAGGCTTCCTATTCACAAATGCAAAGTATTTAGCTTTTTCCCTGAAAAGTTGGCTGTTATAGTCAAAGCAGTAGTTTTTAGCAGTCGTACGCAGTTAAGAATTTCAAAAGGATTAAATGATCTTGGAATATTTCTTGGATCTATCAAGTAAACATACTTCCTTCAGCATGAGGCATTCAAGTCATCCCATTCTGTTTACATTATTTATCAGTCACACATATCTATTCAAGGTTCGTCTCGTTGTTTTTGTGTTTGAATTCCCATAAGAACATACTGCAGCTCCCCAGAGGACTAATGTAGCATGGCATTTTCTCCCTTGCCTGTACATCAGCTTACAGGAAAATGTTTTTTGACCAGTATTTACCACAGAGAAGTGCAAGGATGACAACAGGCAGTAGTTTCTTCTACAGGGTCTTTGAAGAACCACAAAGATTCCTTGGAAGAGTCTAGTTTTACTAGTTGAACCATAAACAGAGAGTTCAGCGATTTCTTCAGATTTTCTTGGAAAATTTGCTTTTGGTCATGAATCAATTCTGTTTGATTTTATAGTTCCTTTGTTAAACGAGGTAGAGCTTAAACTTTTTATTTTCAAAGGAGTATTGAAAAACTTAATACTGAGAAAACCAGAAAGCCACTGTCCTTGCACATATTTATATTTTATCTGCTTTGTCAATATTCCCTTTATCTACAGTTTATTAGTTATCTTAGTAACATGCACAAGGCTAGACATGAAAGACCTGCTGCAGGTAGCAAGATCAACTGGAAAAGTGGTGACAAGTTTGACCAGCTTCCCCTTTCCCAGAGCAGCAAAGCACAAAGCTGGCCCTGGGGACAGATTGTTGGAAAGGAAGATAAAAGTCAGGAAAAGAGAAGAGTGGTCAGATAAAATGTATAGGACTTTTGGGGACAGAGTTAGGGCAGTAGGAAGATACTTTTTCACAGCTGTTCCACTCCTTAACTGAGAGGCTGGAAAATACTTTTTCTTAAGAGGGCATAGCTGTGTTTTGGCATGTCTTCCACCCCTCAACAAAATGGTTTTTGCAAGAGCCCTCATTCCTTCTCCTAGATCTCTGGGGGACATCACCATTCCTCCACCTCCATTATATCTAGGAGAGCAGGAACTGCATTTCTACATTAGTGAAGGAGGAATTAGGTTCAATTTCTGTGTCACATTGTATAGATATATACAGAATTTGTCAATGCAGTAGAGATTTCTTGTATGGTATTTCTTTTTAAAAAGCTAAATTAAAAAGACAAACAAGACTGCCTTATATCTGTAGAAGGTAGAGCCAAAAGGAATATTACGTTATTTTCTGTTCAATTTGCTCAAGTGCCAGTATCCAACAGTACTGCAGTACTCAAGGGAAGATACTACAAACAGTATTCAGCTGAAGTGTACAGTAGGTTATTGCAGTTTAACAGAGATGAACTATGCCTGATTTCAAGGATTTCTCCATTTTCTTTATATCCAACTTACTGTAGACTTCTCAGCATTATTATCGTAAAAGTAATCTGTGGGGACTAGGAACGAAGCCTGACAGATAGATTTAAAATGAAAGGAGACCCTTGATAGGATTTTGTGACTACAAAAGAATTTAATAAATAGCAGAATGATGATTCACTGATGTAGTGAAAGTTATTGAATTATAAGATTCACTAGAAGAGTTCCCAAAGAAAGGCAGCAGCTTCTGGCTTTCCGGCTGTTATTTCTGCTCCTACTTCATGGCTTGCTTTGCATCCAAACATGAAGCTTTTTCTTCTGTTTATAAAATTTTGAATTCAGGAGAATGAGATTTTTAAAACTTCTGAGTTTCAAATGATCTTCCATTCTGTCATCTTGAGCCTTGGTAGAAAGTTTGCAGAAGTCTGTGAATAATCGAGATGCAAAGTTTCAACTTCTTCAAGCTCTGTGAGATAATTGAGAGAGCTGGGGATTTAGGCAGCCTTCATACATGCATTAGTAAGAAGGTGTTATTTGTCAAGTGTTTCAGTGACTGAAAAATAATGAAGTGCTTTGTGATAGTGGCAATTTTATGTCATGACTTTGTCCCACAGTCTGAGGACAAATTAAACTCAAATCAGTCACTTAAATCAGTCAAGGTCCCTGATTCTTACTGGGAGTTTGTTGGTGACTTAAATACGGGGGGGGGGGGAATTAATATAAACACTAAACTAAATGGTGAGACAAATGGCACACTACCATGTGATGTTCATTTTGGTATTTAATGCAAAAGTCAATGAATGTGTTTCACAAGTGAAGATTTTCCAGAATGCCAAAGGTTCCAGTGCAGGCACACAGCAGTTATCAGTCTGCTTTGCTATAGAATTTAATTCAATATTGTTGTACAATGCTGTACTTCCATTACACTAGAAGGCTACTGCATTTATGCTACAGTTTCTCCTGGCTCTGGGAAGGAGACACATGGCAGAGAGTACTTAAGGCTTCTGATCCCATGACGTTGCCAGAAAGGACATGCAGGAAAGTCTATGTCTTGTCAGAAGCAACAGATCTGTGTTCAGAGCTGTGTTCATCACTTGTGGGGAGGGGGGGAAGGAGGACCACTATAAGGAGAGATGATCCATATAGCCAGCTCCTTGGCAATAACTACTGAGCTAACAGGTCTCTCTCTTTTCACTTATGTGATGCTTTGCATCTTAGGTTACATGTTGTTTATGGTGCCTCAGCAGAAATCTGTTTCAGGATTGCACCAATGAAATAGTGGTAGGGGGTGGTACGGCTGCAGTGCAAACAGGTCAAAATCCAACACAATGTGCCCACCAGGGCATAATATGGAAGGTAGTTTTTGCTGAAGGTGATGCAGGAGATGAATGGTGAGACTAATTACATTATTTCAGCATCTCAAAGCACACAAGAATCTGCTTTGAGTTAGGAGCTAGTAAATACATTTCCCACTGGTGCAGTCCAGGTATCACTCGATACGAATATAAGTAGCCCTTGAGAGACAAATATGAGAAGATGTGTGTCCCCCAAAATTTTAAAAGCAATTACCTCTCACTGCTAGAACAGGAAAATAATAGTAAGATCAAGTGCCAGTTAATGCAGTGGTTTTGCACCCCAAAAGCAGTACTTGTATTCAACCTACATTCTGATGCATTCCATATTTGAATTACAGAATGGCATTTGTTGTAAGCATTATGAGCAAAAGCGTTGGTAAGAAATCTCTTTTCTTTTCTTGGCCCAGGCAGTCAGACACCTGTCCCATGGCAGGAGGCAGCAGGCACTCTCATTATTGTCTATTTGTTACCGAGCGAGAAAGTATTACCCCCATTTTTTACAGACGGAGTGCCTGGAATTGCAAGATTAAGAAACTTGTTCAAAGCCTCAGGGGTTCCATACTCCCATTTCCGAGCCTGAGCATTTAAATTACAAACTCTCCCTTGGAAAAAAGAAAGTTCTTTTGTCATGTAGAGATGAAGGGCATGATATTCCTCTCATGTACTCTACTGTGAATTGCGAATTATTCCATTGCAGTGAGTGGAATTGCCTGGCTAACTCTAGGAGGATAAAACCAAAACTGCGGGAGATGTTTGAAAGTGTCAAAGAGATTCAGGAGCACAAATCCTTCTGAGTCTGAATGTGTCTTGTGTTCCTAGATGATTTTGGTGCTACAGAAGCTCCCGTCCCATGTTGCATTATCTCTTTTTAGGTGGTCAGTTTGACTTTACAGTGGTTATTATTTGCTTCAGAGCAAAACAGACAGAGCCCAGGCAGAAACAAAGCAGGTTCTTTACTTGCCTAACAAGGTTCCTTTCTGTAGAACATAATAGAAAATCACAGTATTGAGGTGATGAGCTAAAGAGGTTTGAAGTATCCTCGTCTTGGGAAATTATTCTACTATGGCTGTTTCAAAGATGGCAATTTTTTCATACATATATAAAATGCATGTGTGTGTGCACGTGTTTGGGTGTGTAAACAGACTAAGATATTTTTCCATTCATCACTTCTAAAAATCTTCTTTTGCTGCTGCTCATTTTAGCAGGAATAAGCAGCTACCATCCTGCTTACCATTCCTCCAGAGGGACAGTTCTCTGACCTTGTTTCCCCTGGCACATATATAAATTTCTGTTAATGTAAACAGTAAAACAAAAATTCCTACTGGAACAAGACCGTGTACCCAGTTCCCTGTGGGGATACCCCAGGAAAACAAATACATACAAAACGTTAGCTACATTGTTCCTTCAATTGCTGAAAGGTACTAAAAGACTGTGGTGTTGAGCAGTGAATTAAAAACCTGGCAAAATGGAAGATAATTGCTTGAAACTGCGTTGTTATGCATTGAAAAACAAATTTATGTACTTTCAGTAATATTTAAATTCTGCCAATAAGCAGAAAATAAACTCCTAGTGAATTTTAAGAAGGTAATGGAATATCTGATGATCAGTCCTTTAACTGCCTTTGTGTCTCTGGATGTAAGCAATGTTGTTTAAGTCAACAACTATGACTTAAAATCCTCCCAAACAAAACCAGAACTGCTTTTTTTCTGTACTTGGTTAAAAACTGTATTTGGTGTTTTTGAAAAGAGAAACAATCATTCTTTCTGAAAATTAACTGCATTGGAATATTAAGCACTTTTGGCTTTTCCTCAGGAAAAAGCTATTTGGCATCATCTGAGTTAATTAAGAAACCTCCTTGCTTCCTTGAGTGTCTCTCTGTTTAATTAGGGTAATGTATGCCAGTTTGTATTAAAGTGAAGTTCGCCTTACCTCACCCAGGAGTTTTTCAGTTAATAACATGTAAGCTGACATCTGTTTTTTGTCTTTTTGTCTATTTTGTGTGTGACGAATGGTGATACACAACCATGAAGTAGTTCATTCCATTGTTATTCTGGCATGTCCCAGTAAGAGTCAGGAGGAAGTGTGGTGAATCCGCAGTAATTCTGGTTTGTCTCTAGCACTCTCACAATAGATCACTGTGCAATGGCAGTGGCAGCATTCAGTAAACCCTGCAAGGGGCTGCAACTGTTTCATACATAGCAATGCTTTTGTTCCTTTTTGCAGCCATTTTAAATAAGTCCTTCAACAGTGAAAAGTGGGAGGGATTTCTCCTTAGCAATTTCACTTTTATTAATGTTCCCATGGATTTAAAGTCAGCTTTTTTCTGTTCTGCCATTCTCCAGCAAGTTTCCTAGGAACAAGAAAAAAATCTGTTGTCTGAAGAGGTTGATTTTGTACCAGAGGTTGTTTTGCTTTTTATTGTATTCATCAATACAGAGCTGTCCTCTTCCTGAAAATGACCTTCAGATATTTGTCTTATTGATCATTAATTCGTGACCTTTATTCCATATCCAAGAAGAACTAACTGAAAGGCTCCATGCTGTATACAACTTAGTTGACTGAGTTTGTAGATCACCCAAGGCTGGATGCATCTATGACTTTGAGGGGAGGTAAAGTGGAAGGATTTCTAGCAGTGCAGTTCTTGTCTGTATTGTAAGATTAGGTACTCCTTTGAACAACGATAATATAATATTTAACCTATTACATTAACACACATACTCTCTCACACACACATGCATACATGAAGTTTCTTCCTGCAAACCTGCACCTACATACATCCATGACAGATACAACCTAGGTGGCAAAGTGGTATAACCACACTAGTTAGCTTTGTTGTGTCCTCATGGAAGCTAGGGTTTGGTATTTGATTGCCTTCCAGTAAGTGACTTAATAAGCTAATTATTTTGTAAAGCAAAAATTCCCAGAACTGTGCCTGCATAAGCAATTTGGCCAGGATTTCTTCCCATCAGCACTCTGTGCAGTCAAACATTTTCTGAATTGTTGGCAATTTTGCATCTCTTCTGGACACCTTATCTACAAATGAAACACAATGGGATAGTTGTCCAGATTTTACCAGTAAATATGGATACAAACACAGGTAGACAGCATGTTAGGTGTGGCTCCCTAAACGGTGTGCTGATATCACACTGCAGTGTTTTGAAAAAACTGTTTAATTTAATTGGACTTGTCACAATGAGGTCAGGCATACCGAAAAAGACTTTGTGGTTGTATTGAGGAGTCCCTGGAGACATTTCAGTTTTGAAGACACCTACTTCTTTTTCTAGTATGTAAATAAAGGGGTTTTTAATTTCCTAGGTAGATGAAGAGCTGCCTTGCCTAACACCATTTGAATGGTCATTTATTGCTATGAGGATTTGGCTGGGAGAGGAGGATTTCTGTAAGCACCAACAGGTGCAATCACATGTTGGATGGCAAGTAATGCCAATTTTTCAGCATTGTCAGAGAGGATAGAATTTTTTACAAAGGAGCCAGCATTTACAATATTATGTATGCTGTCTGTCTAAACCTACAGTCACTTGGCACTGAACCCCTAGTGATACTGGCCAAGTAATTTAGATGTCACATGTGTTCAGATGGCACAGCTCCACCCAGGCTCAGAGTCAGCCAAGAGATCATCCATCTAGCAGCATCAAGTGGTGCTGTAGATAGTAGGGTTTCAAGCCAAAAAGAAGTTTCCAAACAGCTGTCTGTCCCTGTATCATATACCTATAGCTAAAATGGTATGTGATTGATAATCTAGTTTTTGCTTGGATTATTTTTCGAAGTATAGCCCCTCTGTAGATGTAGATACCTTGACCCTGCAGTGGAGAGCTGGTGCCTTGGTGGGTCAGGAGAAAGAACTACAGTCTCTGATGCCTTTTATTTTCAGATAGTTGAGGAAGCAGAATCATCCCTGTCCTTCTTTTCTAGAACAAATGACATAGAGGACTTCTGCTGAAAGCTTCCCCATTGTTAAATGTCAAAAGCAATTAGTAAGAATATGGAATGCGTAGTTTAGGGGTTTGAGTAGCAAAGATTATTGCAGGCCTTAGAAGTCCAAAGGTATTCTGGGCATCTCTGGTATACAATGAGGGAGATCAACATTTCAGTAGTAAAATTCATGCTCATGACATCCACACTCATCCTTGAGAAAGAAAAGCTTTTACATACACCCTGGTGATTTGCCTTTGCCGTGCAACCCAGAGCTCTAGCTCCTTGTCCTGACTTTAAGGAGTTGTCATGTGCCTGATTCTGAGAAAGTGAAAGTTAGCAAAGCTCCATGGACTTCAGTGAAACTGCTGGTATAGACCAGGCAGCACCCTGATGCTTTAACAAGAGATAGGAAAGAAAAAAAAATTAAACTAGTTGTAAAACACAGGACTGGTGAACAGATATACAGGAAGAGGTATTCACAATGTAAAAAGTAGGGAGCTTGCCCACGTAATGTGCCAAGCTCTTTAAAACAAAGCATCAGCCTCCGTGCCAAAAAGATTTTGCTTCTTTGAAGAAGAATGCTAGCACCAGGAAAGTTTGATCTATGGTTGCTTTGAAAAAATTTCTAAGATTAAAAGATGGGATTGGAAGCAAAAACACAAAATATACCAGTCCAAACATAGATAGGTCACAGCCAGAGAAAAGTGGATTATGGGAAGTCTCTTCTCTCTTATGAAGCAACCAATGTTGGACATTGCTGGACACCTCCTTTCACAGTTCTTAGGCCATTTCACACAATGTCTGCACATCAATATGTGTTCCTCTGCAGCTTTCTCATTTTAGCAGAACAGTGGAAACACCATTGTCTCACCTAACAACTGTGAAACAGAATCACAGAATGCCAGGGTGGAAGGGACCTCAGGGATCATCTCGTCCAACCTTTCTAGGAAGAGCACAGTCTCGGAAAGATGGCCCAGCACCCTGTCCAGACGACTCTTGAAGGTGTCCAACGTGGCCGAGTCAACCACTTCCCTGGTGAGATTATTCCAATGGGTGACTGTCCTCACTGTGAAAAATTTTCCTCTTGTGTCCAATCCGAATCTCCCCAAGAGCAACTTGTGTCCATTCCCCCTTGTCCTCTCCGTGTGACTCTGTGTAAAAAAGGAGTCTCCATCTTCTTTGTAGCTACCCCTTAAGTACTGGTACATTGTAATGAGATGCCCTCTAAGCCTCCTTTTCTCAAGGCTGAACAAACCCAGTTCTCCCAGCCTATCCTCATATGGCAGCTTCCCAGTCCTTTGGTCATCTTTGTGGCCCTTCTCTGGACCCCTTCCAGCCTGTCCACATCCTTTTTGTATAGAGGGGACCAGAACTGTACACAGTACTCCAGGTGTGGCCTGACAAGCTCTGAGTAGAGTGGGATGATGACTTCTTTATCTCTGCTGGTGATGCTCTTTTTGATGCAACCCAGCATCCTGTTGGCTGATAGGGATTCAGTGAAGGTTAGGGCCCTAATCTCTAAATCTAGTCTAAATCAATGGACCTGGGACTAGCTAACTGGAAGCAATAAGCGCAGAATTTGGGTAGAGTGTAGGCAGCTGAGTTATGACACTAAATAGAGTTTGATCTCATTAAAATATATGCATCAGTATCTGTTTTATCTTTGGTCACAGTGTAGTAAGTAATGGGAAAGTTATGTATCTGTAAGGGTTCAAATTCTAAATTTCAGCTGGTTTATGTACTACTAGCTAGTCCTTCATAGCTCTCCAGGTGTTTTGGGCAGCACTGGGTGGCCCAAAGCCAGGCTCAACCATACCACCGTAATGTAACCCAAATTTAATTCATATTCAGAAGATAAGAATTAGGCTGTTTTCCTTTCAGATTTCAAGGTGCTTCATGCAAACATTTTCATAATTTTCTGTGTCCCCATCTATTTTTTTCATATCAAAAACATTTGAAAAGGTACTGGGTAGTACCTTAGTTTAATGATACAAAAATGTAGTTTCTTTCTTTCATTTAGTTAAATATTCGGTCAGTTCAAAACTCTCCACAAAGTAACAGGATGAATAATGCTAGGAAGGAACAGGGGGGAGAAAATTCTTATTTTCATTAGAAAATTACAAACTTCAGTGTGGAAATAATATTGTTTAAAGTTCATAACACCTCAGAATACTAGAATGTGTGTTGGACTTAGAGTTTGCATCTCAGAAGAGCACATTTGAAGCAAATTTCTTGATTGTTCCCACTCCCTGCACTTTGATTCACATTGTAGCATGATCTCAGGGCACATCAACAGGCCTTTTTTCCTGAAGAAATTAAACTGAACTATGAGGTCCAGGAGCTTATATCATACATTCCTGCTGCTAATGAGCACTCAGTCCACAAGACACACTAAAGCTAGTCTGAAATAAAACCCCTGAAGCATTAATAGTGTGGACATTGTGTCTCCCCTACCAACTGTTGGACTTCTCAAATCCATTAGGTTGCACCAAAAATGGCTGCTCTGAAGGCAGAGAAAAAAGTTGTGTTATGATTTTGAGCTTATCCTGTTGAATTAAAATGGTAATTTATTTTTTTTAGCGACTGTGCTTTACCTCTACAAAAAATAGGACTATCCCCTTTTTTTACTGGAAACACCCCTACAGCAGTCCTTAGAGTACAGTTTGGATTTCAGGATGTGTCTTTTGCTTGCAACAAGGTGAAAAGAGGATTCCCCACTTTCTTCTCCAATTTTCACAGAATTACCCAGAAACTCCTTATTTCATAAAATTTTTGGGATAGGAGTTGCATAGCCTACTAATGTAAAACCCAAGTATCATTTTGGCTTAGGGGGTTTTCTTTTCAGCAAGAGGCACTTTAATGACTGGTCAAATGTACTATCTGCTCCTTGCCTTAGGCCTTCAAACTAATTTTGAAAGTCATTAACCATTCAGCAATAGGAAAGCATATGCCACATTATCTGGTGCATGCAAAATCAGATAAGTACTTCTACTCTACCATTGGAACTGCAAAATAAATAAATAGCTAAAATAGCTCATAGGCCTAAAAGAAGTCTGTGTCCTGTGAATGTGAAGCTGCAGCATCTGTGATAAAGCATAACTGTGTATATCTCCATTTGTTTCATATATATATATTTAATTGTGAGAGATGTTCAGTCTTGCTGATGATTTGATCCACTCAGCAAGAATGCACTTTTCAAAGTACCTTACAAACCACCCACTCATGGAGATTGTCCCTTTTTTTCTGTCAGTGCTTTGAATTAAAAAATATATACATTTGCATCTCGGTCATGTCTTCAAAATCAGTCTTCCCGTTCTGCTGGTGCCCATGAACCTGTTCAGATTTAGTGCTGTCTTTTATCATTGCTTGCTATGCAACTTGGATTTTCCTTTGGACTGAATGAGAAAGTGATAGCATGTGGTCTTTCTATTTAATTGCATAAAGCCGCACTCTCTCTGACCTCAGCAAGTCCTGTGGAAAATGTCAATAGCCATATAAGCACAGAAGGGTAAACATAAGCAAAAAGAAGAAAAAATACATTAAAAGTTATCCACCATTTAGTGCTTTAATTTACCCTCCTAGATCTTGTTCAGCAGAGCATTTTAAAAAAAAATTTTCAAAGAGCCTTAGCAAAAATAAACAGAGACATTTATCCAAGGAGAAATAATTTGTGTTTGAAACTAGGTGCATATTCAGTATAGAACTGAAATAGAGTCTTTTCCACTTGTCAGATAAAAAATTAGCAATTGTTTCAGTTATTAATTATCTACAGTAACAATTTGCTGAATTAATTATTTTTTATAAATTATGTATCCAAGATCCAAGAATGCTTTACCAGCTGTAGTTTCAATTCCCAGTTGATGTAAATTGGCTTTGCTTCACTGAAAACAAAACATCTATATCAGTTTACACCAGCTGAAGATCTGGCTCCAGAAATGCAGGGCAGCACTGAGATTTCCGAGCTGCTGAACAACATGCAGCAATCCATTTCAAAATCCTTAAAATATTTAATATTTTTCAAAAAATACCAGAAAAGGCCTTGGTTTCTGCAGTAAAAAGCTCAAAACTGTGTGCTTCTGAGAATTCTCTTCATACCAGCTGAAAGCTGAATCCTCCAGGTATCTCAAAGGGATGGAGAGCATGTTACAGTAAAGATAGTATCTGCTGCTGCAGTGTCCCAAACACTCCCTTGCTCCTACCAGCTTTCTTTCACTCACTCAAAAGTGGCACACTACCACTTTAAGAAAAATGTGATACATTAATTTACTTAACTTTAAGATTATAAGAGTTTGTGAAACAAAGAATCAGAAGGAGTTATAATTTACCAGCTTCAGCTTGGATGGATACTACTCTCCTACTCTTTAACCGTCTTGTTTGTTCTTTTTTTTCCTGTTTTGCTAATCTCTCATTATCATAACTGGAAGATCTACTCAAATAATAAGTCTAAGACCCTAATTTTGTAATTTCATCTCTGACTTATCATTTAAAATGTATTTTGGATCACTTCATAGAGAGAGATTGACATTCTTATTCTACCTGTCCTGTAGCTTCTGCCTTAGAGGTAAAAAAGAGAGCTGGACTGTAAATACTTTTCCAAAGGTTATGTGGTAGAAACAAAGAAGGTATAGACCTTTCTCCATCACTAAAACAAATAGTAGAATTCTGACAGGTCTGATTCTTTTTTTTTCTTTTTTTTCCCCTCCTTTCATTTTCTGGTACTTGTTCAGTTTTCATGGCTCAAAAGTGAGTTGTAGACAGTGCCTCAAAAAACTTCAAAACATGTGGGCCAGCACTGAAATGACACTGTGGCTTTGTAAAGACAATTTTGTTGTCCCGCTGAGAAACTGCAACTTGAATTAAAAGGAGTCCACAGTTAAATTGCGGAGCCCTAGCAGTCCTATTCCTTTTGTTTCCTATCACTAAGTCTAGTCAATACAATTTAAGTCAAATGCAGGAGAAGAAAAGAAATAATTTCTTCTGATTTAGACATTGTGAAGTGCTAGGGCAACTTACTCATTTTTAAGAAGATGCTGTGAGTAGTAGATAGGTAGGCTACTGTTTTGTAGTAAATAAGGGTCATATTGCCCAGGTAACATGTCAGGATCTCCAAGACTGTAGGAAGCACAGCTAGATAATGTCTCACTGACTAGTGTTTTAGTGCTGAAAGGTTGTTTTCCATTTCTTTTTACCTACTAATTAAAATTTCAGTCTTCCTTTCTCAGAAAGATGATAAAAATGAAAGGCCATTTCTAAATTCAGAAGACATTACCAGATGTTTCCAACAGTCAGCTAGAGTCCCAGGGCTTTCTGTGAATGGCTGATACTGTTTATCACCTGGGTATCTGAGGGCCTGGCACACCGTAGAGCTAAGTGCTGCTCTTTCTAGTAGAATGATACTGCACATATAAAATTTTTTTGAAAGCTTAGTAATAAGAAAGAAATGTTTCTCATTTTTCTATAAAGCATTCCAAGCATTCAAGGTAATACTGAAGGTAGTCATTTTCCATATGATAGTTCTCCCTGTGTCAGATAATGATTTTGCAGTCTTTGAAATCCTGACTCAAAATTGCTCTATATGTTTTTATTATTATCATTTTTTCCAAAAAGCTTTACAAAGAAAAGACAACATGAGCACACCGCTTTTATTGTGTGGGCGTGTGGTTGCTTCTGTATAATAGACTCCCTAATGTTTTTGGTTATAATGTGTAGCATTGCACATGTAGAGCTCTGGATTTCCAAACTCCATTTTCAGGCTCAATAATAGCCTTTCATTCAGCCAAAGGATTTACACCTAATTATAGACCTGTGTGCTTTTTGTTCTATTGTCTGGTCAGAAAGTATCCTGGGCATCTCATCTCTGTCATTCAGGGCAAAGCACCAGTGCACATCAACGTGCTTTTGAAAGCTTTTGATTTTTCTAGGTATACAGCTATAGATTTTAAACAATGTCTCCTATAGGCATACTAGGGATAGTGATAGGCGATTGCCAAAGCAGTAGGAATAAGTCCTTTTTTGGAAATGGCTGATATTTACTTTGTATCTGCAAGAATGGATGGGGAAGGGAAGAGAGAATTGGTTGGTGTTTACCCCATCACCTGTCTGAGTATCTCTCTCTTGAAAACCAGACTTTAATTTGTTGAATGCAGTTTATATCTTAATGTAAAAATTTCTGTGCATTTTATAATAAATGTGTCTTTCTGCAGTGGTTGCAGTTTTAAACTGCTTTGAAAGAAGCTTTAAACATTAAACAATAATCAAAACATTTTTTATTTTGATTTTGAAACTCTGGTACCTTCATTAATCTATTTCTCGTCTCCTTCTGACTTTAAGTATGCTGTTGCTACCAACTTATACCTGTGTTCAGACATATGCAGTTATTTTGTGCCATGGAATTCATGTGGACTAGCCAAGGAACAAATCCCACTCTGAGAGGTAGCAAAAAAGACTGTAAAAAATAAAATAAAATAGTAAGACACAAGAGAGCAGGTGGAGATAGAGAAATGAGGGTACACAAGAAATAATACGACAGGACAACAAGCAGGAGTCTCAGCAGATGAGTGTCCTAATTGTTCTTCACTATTTTTGTAGGTAGACATTAAAGCAAACAGATGCTTCACTGTCAAGCATGTGAAACTGGAGCAAGAAATTCTGTGTGGCCATTTATAGGGAGCTTTTCTGAGCAGGAAGGGCACTAAGGCAGAAAGAAGTAATACAATTGGATGATTGAGGCTGACATTATCACAGTGGGCTGATAAGGATGGGAATCAATATTTTGTGTTGGTGAATGGCAAATGGTATGTAAAGAAACAATAGTCTGTGAAAGGTCTTGAAAGAGATGACAAGTAGCTTTTGCTAAATATGCTAAAGAATAAAGAGGTGAAGAAGGATGTAAGTGAGATTGACATAACTAAAGGTACTGGTTAAGTAGCTGATCTCTGCAGCAGCAGTCTGAATGGAAGCAAAAAAAGAGGATATTTTATTAATCAGAACACAAGCAACACAGTTCTCATCAAACATTTCTAGATACTTGTATGAATAGGGAAAACACTTCAAAGCATCACAAAGAAATGAAAGAGGTAAAAATGAAGGGTAAGTATCAGGTTACACATCTAAGGATAGTTCTCTTCCCCACAATAACCAAAAGATACAGTAGGGTGAAAAATAGAGAGTTCTAATTTAAACATATTTAACTGATGGCATGGCTAGGAATCCATAAGGAGACATTGCAGATATATAAGAAAATTAGTGTGGATGGCAGAGGCAAGTATGGAGAAGAGAAGTAGGTCTATGAATTGTCAGGTTAAATGTATGCCTACAGATTAAATCACTCCAAAATGTATTATACAAAGAGAAGAAAATAGAGTTAAGGACAATGTCCTTAAAACTGTTACACAAAAAAAAAAAAAAAAAAAGTGAAAAAGGGTGAAGTGGTTGTTCAAACTGAAGGAGGAACTTGAGGTTTTCTAGAGAGCATGGTGAGGACAGACTTGTGGGAGGAAAGGAAGGACAGTAGTTTTGAGAAGGGCCAGCAAAATCTAAAGCCCCAACAGGCTAAAGGGATTGAAAATGGAACTTTGATTTTCAGCACAGCCTAGAAAAAGACGGAGAGGAGGAGGAAGAATAATGAGTATGGCAGCAATCATAGGAAGACTAGGGTGAGGATTTAATGAAGGCTCAGAAGAGGACAACAGCTGAAACATACCTTAGATAGACAAGGGAAGAGAATGGAGTTGTGTGACAGTGAAAGTGAGGGGAAGGTATATTACATTTTTTACAGTGAAAGAAGGTTGAATGAACAGCTTTTCTATGGCAGAAAATCTTAAATAAGCATTACAGTATTACTACTGAGAGTAATCCGAAAAATGTGTAAGAAATAGAAGAATTAATAATTGACAGTATATTCTTGCCCCACATAGAAAGCAGGATTAAGATGTGTTTTTCTGTGTGATGACATAAAGAGATAAAACACATTAATCTCCTTTACTACTTATGGTAATATAACCATGTCATGCTTTGTGTACTGCCATGCTAATACAGACACCAAGCACTTAATGGAGATGTCAATATATTTAGATCTAGGTTCATATGTGTCTATAACATAGTTACATTATTTTGTATTACTGATGGTTATCTAAGAGACTCAAACCCCCTGACCCCGCTTTATGTAGGAATCAACAAAATAAGGCAGTTCGACATGCAGAAGTGATAGTTATAAGCAATTATCAATCAAGTACCAGTAGAAATATGTAACAGAGAAGAAAGGTGAAAAACAATATTTAATTACAATATGAAACAGTAAATGGGTCATTAAGAGGCTGATCATGACTGAGATCTCAGAAAAAAAAAAAAAAAAAAAAAAAAAAGGTTGGGAAACATTTATTTTAGAATTTACACAGTCAAAAAAACAAGAACAGAAAAACCAAAACAAATTCATGGCTTGTGCCAAGGGTGATGACTTGGATAATCTGTCGTCAGTCAGTTCCTGAGTTCTGACTGTTGCTGAGGATTATTTCTTTCCCTGTGAACCTGAGAGTATTCTTACTTCCTTGTTATCTTTTTCCCTGTTTTAATTGTATGGGATGAGAGCCCCAGGAAGCACAGGCACATGATTGACAAGAATTAGTCTTCAGTTTCAGATGTTCTGTCCCTGAAAAGGATTGAGTCAGGGCAATAGGTTGTCTTCTGTGCAAGACAGTTAGTCTAGCAGGGGTGACATTGCCTGTAAGTGATGTGTATTAACCTGTCAAAGTGGATCAGGAGTCTATGCCACAGAAAAGTGAAAGGTTATAAAAGCACAAAGACAGTTCTATGTCTCTGACAATTTTCCCCAGTGGAAATAGAGATTATTTGCTTTGGGACCCTATTGAGGAAGTCCTGACTATTTCATCAAAGGTGAATCATTCAACTTTAAAGGGGATACGAGAGTGAGTACCATTGCACTGAAAGTATTCCTTCTCAGCGAATATCTGTAGGCTTTTTTACATTTCATGTATTTAGTAAAAAGTAACAGAGTTAGAACCTTCCACAAAGTCTCCGTTCATTTGTTAGAGAGATGAACTGTAAGCCAGGAGCCTCTGTCAGTCAATGAGATGCTGAGGAATTCACACTATAAAGGTGAACATGTAGGTCTAAGAACAGGAACGGTAACCTGATGCAGTAAGCCAGGCCATCTGGATCCCTATACAGCAGCCCAGCAGTTCTCAGTGAAGGAAGCTGAATCAGGCCTTCAATTAAGTACACAAAGATAAACCCACCATTATGTTTAGTCATGCTACACTAATATGAATAATAAAGAAAAATATTTCAGAATTTCTGGGGGTTTCATGCTTTTGTTAATACGTTCCTTGTAATTCACCTCTGACTAGGAGGTCTAGCACAACGATTTAAGCAGGACTTAAATAGTACATAGGCCTTGTGTGGGCCCCTCCATATGCAGCAGATGTTGTTTTTCTGTGATTTTTTTTTTTTGGCGTTTCACAATACATGCTTTTTTGCTTTGCTGGGCAAATTGTTTTGCCATGGGAATTACACTGTCACCTGTGAGGATAAAGCTGAACCATCCAAACTAAGAAAGGAATTAGATTTGGCCTTAGCATGCAGGACCAAAAGAGAATGCTGTTGAGATGTAGCTAGATGGAAAAAGTTCCACACTCCAATGGTGGGGCTAAACACCACCCTCTTTCAGGTTTCAGAAGCACACACATTGTCATTGTTTGATATGATAGACCTTAGTGTTTCTTGAGTACACACTGCTGTGTGACCTTGCTGTTTCAAGAACATTTTTCTTTGGGGCTTCTGGGAATCTGTTTTCTTTTTCAATGCTGACCTCTAATGATAGATGTGTCTGAGCTTACATGACAAATATTTTCAAGCCTCACATAGGTTTGTAAAATGTATTTGCTGGGGTTTTCATTACTTCCTTCCCAGATCACAAAAAGGATTTTAATATAAATAGAGAGGTTTTTATGGTAGCATTTGTTTGATACCTATTACCATACATGATTTCTTTTTCGTACTGCAGTTAGAGCTGCCTGGGGATAGGATGAATATAGCTATAAATATTTTGTCCATTTTGACAGCTACACCAAAGAATAAAATTGCATACCCATCATATTGCTTCAGAATGCACAAACACTAAACTATATTATCTAAGCCATTGTTAGGTTTATATTATTACTGTAATTAATTGCGTAATTTATTCTTTTTAAAACAGGAGTTCATATTTGTCCTTCTCTTCTGTGCTTCTATAAACTTTTAAATTTTGAATTTGTTGATCAAAAGAACATTATTAAAGAATAAATGTCATCTAGTTTTCAAGACAAAGTCTCTGCTGTAAAGGTTTTGGGTTGCGTTACTACTCTAGTCAATATATAAACATGACAAGTAGCCAAGGGATATATTTTCACTCGAGTGTCTAAAATAGTCTCTAAAAATCAAATGGTGGCACAAAAAAAAAATAGACTATTATTCATTATTGTAATAAGTAGGTATACGTCAATAGCTTCTTGGTGGTGTTTGTTGCCTTGGCATATAAATACACTTCACATTAGATGGCTTGTCCCCAGTTTGTTTGGTAAAGCAGTACCACTGGGAACCGTGGCATAGCAAAAAAATTCTATGAGAGAAATGGAAACAAAAAGCAGATATTTAGTGTCCCAGACAGTCAATTAATTGCAGGAACATCTTCTTTTGGGAAATATTAATTCACATAGACCTGAAATAAAAATATGGAAAGAGATGTTCAGTTTCAGGTGCCCACATTTAAAATTTTAGCCTTAGATAAACTATGCCTCATTTCATCTGACTTAAAGTAGAGATTAAAATGTTTTTAAGGACTACTAAGCTTGTGAAGAGCTTTTTTTTTCTTATGATCTTTACATATTGCACTCTTCTAAATAGATGTATAAGATACCAGCAAAATTGTTTTCAAATGCTTTAATGTTACCTATTTTAAATGCTACCTGTTTATGCCATGAATCCTGAAAGGGCTATCTTAACTTAAAACCTTACTGGAAAGTATCTGTGGATCTGTGAAAAATAAACCTCAAGAAATTAAAGCCATTATTCTTAGATAACTTCTGAATGTTTAGAAGGCATTCAAGGTTCACCCATCACTAGTGTGGTGTGTCACTAGTGCAAAAAGCACAATCGGATTATAAAATATGCTGCCCAAGTTAAGTATCATTAAGATGACTTCAGGGCACAGTCTGGCCTGGAAGGAATAAAACTTATCAACAGTCTTCCTAATTGCCTGAATTATATGACAAATGTCAAACACATCTGATATTATTAATAGATCAAAATTGGGTTGTAAATTCCAGTTGTGGTATGAGTAGAGAAAATTGGCTTGGTACGTTAAATGCAGGGTGACTAAGGGTGAAGAAACCTGCAGTGTTTTAATGCTGTGCTATCTTAGCGCAGGATGGTGTTGAAGAGATTAAAGCATCAATAATTGTTCATTATTTGTCCAATATAGTGAGTTTACCAGGTTTTGTACTTCAGTTGTCACCTCCACTTTCTTCTGTTAGATGAGCAACGTAGAAGAAAAAAGCTGTTGTTGCTGCTACTAATTCATTGCCATGGGTTGTCATTTCTGTGTATGAATGGGCAGTGTTCCGTTGTGAACCCTGTGATCATGCAGCTCCTCAGCAGTGGCCAGTGATGCCACATTGTAAGAAGGGACACCCCTTCTTACAATTTGGCCCCTGCGCTCTCAGGTATTTGCCTTCCACTCCTGGGGCACATTCTCCCAGATTTCATATTCAGAGCTCTATGTGTGTGATTTACTTTCTTCTGATTGTCTCATTTTTGTGTACCTGAAACATAAACTCCTGAGGTATCTCAGACACTTGGGGTTTTTCCTGAAGTGGTGAATTTATCCTCAGACCTCAGTATATAAATCTGTCTCACTTGATTTCTCACAGGATGGTCCAAGTGAAACAAAAGAAAGAAGTATATGCATTCATGCCTGTTTACTGAATCCACTAAGTAATACTTCAAAATATGCATTTTGAAATATATTTCCAAATTGTATCCTTAAATCAGTGTAGAGCATTGCAGTCAGCAAAAATCCATCAAATAATACATTTTCATAGGCATTGTCTGTGTGCTGTCCCCTAAAAACAAGCAATAAGAGAAAAAAACCACCTGTGATTCATGAGCAATGCAAGTAATTTAGGTGTTTAGCTTTGAGCTCTGTCTTCTTCCATGTCCTCACACTTCGTGATGTCCCACAACTCTCCTGCTCTACCCAGCCCTCTCTGCTCCTCCTTTTTTACAGCTTCTCTGAAAATGCAGCTTATCCAAGGGTGCCTTTCCAAGTCATAGTACTTTTAAATAAATGTGGACGGTTTGAGGTGTGGGTTAGATGTGTGATTGTACAGTGTAGCCATCTTTCTTTAAAATTACTGCAGCACCTTTGTAAAAATGCTATTTGCACTGATCGCAGTATAGGTTTCCAAAAAAAAAATAGAGGCCAACCATATACTGGAAACCAAACTTAGTTAAAAAAGAAATGAAAAAAAGAGAAAGAGAATTTCAAGGAAGGAGCTGATTGCACAGTAAAAGAAGAAAAACAAAGGACAGTTAGAGAGGACATAGACCTAAAAAATACTGAACTGCAATCTGCACCGTCCATTAATTATAGCACACAAAATAAATGTTGCTTTATTGCTTGTTATCCACAGAACACGCTCACAGTGAAATAATGTTTCTTTTCCTTTTCTATAACTTTATCAGGATTGCATCATTTTATCTCTGTAATAGGCTGTTGTACAATACTAAGTGTTTTATTTCTGTGTGTAATACCTAGACAAGCTAGATGACATCTGTTTCGATTCCAGCAGTAGAAAAAGTTTAATTTCTCAGCTGTATTGCAATGGGCACTATAGGTTATTCTAGATAGAATAACATTGTTCCTATCAAAACGGTGGGATTGTATCAGTAGGAGGCATTAGCTGGAAATAACAATTGAGTCCCTGCTACCCCGCCAAGTACTTCTTTTGCTAAGCTATATAGAGAAGTCATAATTTTTTAAAGATGTTATTGTGATAAAGAGACAAAGAAAACAGTTTCCTACTTAGGCATTCTAAATAACTCAGGAAACACTGAGGGTGTTTTGTGTTGAGCTTGCATGCCACAGAGAGGTTGGATGAAAAAACAGTATAGATATGGGACTCAAACATGATGCTTTAAAATATGTTATGTGGAATAATATATATGCAGCAATTAAGCATATTCAGTTGGGTCAGGTTAGGCTTCAAATGCCTTTTTAAGCATCTTAAGATATAGTAGAACTTCATTAATTCTTAGTTAATCTGTCAACAATACTAGTCGCTGATCTCCCAAGCTCACGGGAGCTGCAGAACCTGAGACATGTTGTAGTTTAAGATTCCTACTCCTCTTTACGGGTTTCAGCTCAGCATATGTATGAATTTATAGATAGTTTTGAAACTATATAGGCACACAACTCTTAAATGATAGAGATAGTCTCTTCAGGGTAAGCTGCAGCTTCTGCTAGTAGCAGTTGCAGTGTTTGCATATCCATTCAATTTTTAGTAAGAAAAAAAAACCCAGACAATGGCTTCATGAGTAGGTCTTTTAATATACAAGGGTTATAGTGAAACCATTTCCATTAGGGGAAATGGTTCTTAGGTGGATGACATACATCGTCTTCCTTTGAGAAAGAAGACTAGAAGAATGCTGATATCCTTGTGTCACCAGCTGTACCTCAGAAAGACAATACAGTGAGGAAGGGTGACTCTGGTTGGAAGAAACGAGGAGCTCAGTTCATTAGCCTGTTGATGACTTATTTTAATAATGATTTCAAAACTATTCTGCATACAATTGGCAAAGATCAAGGAAGAAAATATTTTTAGCACTAATGGACTAGACTGGGGATTTTTGAGGCTCTCAGCAGCATGAAAAAGAGTCTGATAAACCACCCAAAGCAAAATCACAATAGTATTTTTTTTCCTCTAGTAGTAGTAACAATGTTGCTTTGTTTTAGTACATCAGAGAACCAACCTGAATAGCTGAATAATTCTATCTGGGATAAGGTATCAAGCATTAAAAAGATGTGTATATTAAAAAGAATATTGGGAGCAATGTAACTAAGATGAAGGAGAATGTTTTCCAAGAGTGTGACTTGGCAGAACGTTTCTGTGAGTCTTAGAGAGCGGATGAGAGTAAATGAGTCCATTGATAAAGAATCATGCTGAAAAAAATCAGGTTTTCCATCTTGTGGAAGAATCTAACTCTGTATGCTTGTTTTCACACAGATTGGGATGAAGCACTGGATTTTATTTTTGCATTCCCAGGATGCAATAATTAGATATATTTCAATGCAGATATGACAAATATTTCTTCAATTTAAATATTCTGACTTTTTTTCAAGGCAAAATATGTAACTTGCAATGATCTGAGAATCCAACTTGCCACAGACGTGTCGATCAGAGCTAAATCACTTTTTACATGTTCATTATCATATTCTGGATCAATATTAACAGGAGCAGCCTTTTGCATGCCATGTTATGCAATGTCAGGCAGGCTTGAAAAGCACTACTGGATCACTAATCTATGGAGACATGGCAAGCGCTTGCAGAGAAAAGCTAATGCCTCCTTCCTCTCTGCTATATTGGATGTCTTAAACGACACTTCAGTGCTGTGCAAGCATTAGAAAGTTCAAAAGAGTTAGCTAAGGTTTTGGGGTATTCTCAGCCACCGAAAAAAGAATGGTGCTCAGTGGGGAGTCCAAGCCAATTAATGTTGTATTCATTTCTAGCTGGTGCCCCTCAGATCAAAAGACACCCACAACCCTGCAATCAGCATCTTCTGTTCCTATGGGGAAGCAAGAGCTTTACATTGTGGAAGAGATTTCTTTAAGTGATGTAGGCAAAATACCAGATCCACAGAATGGCTCCCTTTTTGGTTTTCGCTTTTTAAGGGATCTAGCTGTGGTAGGCTTTGATGTCTAAATGTAGCATGAGTGGTAATTTCATGGTGTTCTTTAGCCTTTGAAAGAGAGGTCGGTGTTGAGGTGCATCGTCAAGGTTTATTATTATTATTATCATCATCATAATTTATTATAGTGCCAGCTGAGCTTGTGGCTAGAAACACACCTGTTGGAAGTTAAAAGGCAGCCCTTCAGACCTATGGAAAAAATATCACTAAACAATCAAATGCATCTATAGTTCAACACACTTGAAAAAACACAGTAAATTAAAGACCTTCAAGGCTGCAGTAAGAAGCTCATTCTTTCAGAATCATTGCTGAACAACAGAAGCATCTAGTGATATGGAGTCCCATCTGTTAGATATTAAAGTCAGCCAGAGTCACACAGGGTCTGTCTACTCCACCCAAACCCTCCAGCTATATTTTCTGTCTGCTTTTCTTAGATATGCTAGTGAACATGTGAGGCTTTTATGTTTTCACATTCTTGACATGTCAGGTGCTAACAACTTAGTGCACCATTTGGGAAGAAAACATCTAGACTGCGTTGAGAAAGTCTTGGTTACTTCAAAAGGAGGAGGAAGAAGAAAGTGTCTGTTCTCTGTTGTGCTGGGACCAAGGTTCACGACACTCAGGAAGTGCTGCCTAATTCAACCATGCAAGACTGCAATGATTGCAAAGCATCACTCATGGTTTTAGCCCATGTTGAGACACCGAATTTGAAAAAGAGGAATTTGGAGCTACCAGAAATGACCCTTTAGAATGATGGATGGGATTTGCCACTCAACCTGTAAAGCCTCTATGAAACTGGAAATCTACTGTCAAAAATCCTAACCTCAGCTGAGAGTAATTTGTCTGTCACCTTCACTTAGAAGTGCCCTAGAGAGAAAACATTTCAAAAATTCTTCAAGAAATTTTGAGACTTCAGTTAATTGATAGTTTGGGTATGTAAATTTTATATAAAAGGTGCAGCCATCTTTGCAGCCTTTATAAGATTTAAAATTCACAGTATGTCTGCCAAATGAAAATCACTGAAGTCCAACATATGCAAACCTGCAAAATGAAAAGGAGCACCGATAAACTTTTACAGATTTTGGCAGGACACCTTTTTTACCTTTTTCTGTGCAGCAGAGTGGTGTCATCAGCAAATCTGTCAGCCTGTAAAACGACATTCCTATGGAAAAAGTGGCAGATGTGGATCATTTTGCTGGAAGAAGTAAACAAACACCTCAGATCAGTGCTTATGCCAGAACTCTTTAGTTTTGTTTAGTTCATCCCATTTTTACCATAATTAAGACAGAGTGATTAAACAGGGTTAACCGCACAGGATCATGTACACAATAGATCATGAAATAAAAAAGCATTTGAATGGATAATACTGTCCTTATAAATGCCAGAAGACTTCTGAATTCCTGGTGTGCTATGCAGCTTCGCTGTGCCCATTTTGTCTTGTTTGTCCTTCTCTTCCTTCTCAGTGGGCACAACTTTCAAAGAAAGGTCCGCTCTGTAACACATAAATAAAACACTTTAAACCATGTTCCAAATGCCTTATGAAAAGACCTTTATTAATATCTGTTACAGCTAACAGAAAAGTATGAAACCAGTGCTGAATTCATTCTTACTTACCCACACGCATTTTTGGACTGGGCTAAAAGGACAACTTTACATTTCAACTAATGAAAGTCAAAGTAAAAGGAGGGAGGGACCTCAAACAACAGCTCTGGTATTTTGCAAACCAAATATTCTGAAGTGGCCCTGGAAACTGAGGAAACAACAAAAACCACATGTCTGTCTCTTTCATTAGGAATGAGAACAAAAATTAGATTGAAGATAAACCTGGGGAAAACCACAGTTTTGAGAATAGCTGAAAGGCATTCTTGGCTTGCAACTCGAATGTAGAGCATTGTAATTACTTTAGAAGTACCAAAAATTAAATATTCATTTTCATAGTATAATATCTCTTCCCAAAGTTATTTCTAATATTGTGTATATCTGCAGCAATACAAATCAACTTTAAGGAACACATCTTGGACTTATATCAGGTTTCTCTGAAGCAGAAATTTGCACATTCTTCATGATGGAGACAGACTACTACCTTTATTGCATATGTAAACAGAAGCTTTCTTAACATATAATATCAGTTTTAGTATGGACATTTTAGCATGTAGAACAGCACAGCAAGACTAAGATAATACTCTTAGACAAGTGTTCAAATGTCTTAAGAAAATCCCAGCTTGACACTGAACTCAGAAAACTGTGAATTTAATAAAAGGAGATTGCAATTTTGAGGGCATCTTTTCTCAGTTGAGAGCATCAAACCAAGCCAGACCTATGCAAGGTGGCTGTAAATTAGAGATTCTCATATTCCCAAGAACATTATTGCTGTCAACTCTTTTCCTGGTATGCCACTACTTCTGATGTATCAAGGACTTTCTAGCTGTCACTTCATCTCTGAGAGACTTAATTTAATATGATGCTAAATTTAAATAGCATCATAGGCAAAATCCAGTACTTTAACTAGCTGGGGGAAGCATTAATCTTTCCTATGCCTTCCAGATTTTGATTTCTTCCTAGAGAACAAATTGATAGTACACACAAAAGTCTAGTTGCATTAGTGTGGGGACCGAACACGCAAGTGTTAGACAGTGGCTTTGTAAGAATGATTTTTCCCAAGCAATGCAGTCAGAATCTTTAAGTGCTTTCACTGTTTTCACTTATAAAGTGACAAAT
The DNA here is from genome assembly GCF_949628215.1 of Phalacrocorax aristotelis. Taxonomy (NCBI): domain Eukaryota; kingdom Metazoa; phylum Chordata; class Aves; order Suliformes; family Phalacrocoracidae; genus Phalacrocorax; species Phalacrocorax aristotelis. Next base: position 75,580,518 of record NC_134278.1, on the reverse strand, counting down.
GTGTGTGTTTTGTTTAATTGGAGACATGATCTTATCCAAACAATCCTCGAAATTGAGAATTTTGAAACTCAGATACCACACATGAAAGTAGCTTGCAGATGAAACTTATTTTGGGGGCCTTCCACGTAGCTTGAAGTTGTTCAAAACTGAAACAACAAGCAAAAACCTCTTATACTGCTGTTATTTATTTTGTTTTCACTTGTTTACTGTTTTTGATACTGGTCAAATTGTCATTGTCAGACGTATTTTACAGTTCCAAGCATGTCAATTGCTAGACTGCAATACTCACATTCTGCTGTTTCAATATCAATGGCATAACTTAGAAAATAAAAATTATTGGCTTGAAGATTGTGCTCCTCTGATTAGGAAGTACAGGGTATTGTTAAGCAACCTGTAATTAAAAAACAGAAGGGAACTGGTGGAGCGTATTTTATGTAGTAAATTTCTGTCACGGATTGTTTTCATCTTTAGACCTTGTTAAAACTAAAAGGAGATTTTTTTTAATCTCACTTGCATAAAACTGTGAATAATTATAATCCTTGAAATTCAGTTGGTAAGTGTATATTTTTCATCCCTCAGAAAGCTTTAATTTTCTTTAAACACAGTGTGCAGAAGGATTATTTTCTGTCCTGCGTGCCATTGCAATAGATTAAAAGAGAAACAACCTGCCCTGCTTGATTGTCTCTGCTTGCTATGTGGACCTTGCAAAGTAATGGAAGGAGGAAATCTGAGTTGCTGGATCACATTCTGTTTCTAAAGCAACAGTGCTAGAGAGCCTCACAAATTGCTAGCTACACAAATTAACATAGATTGTAGAAAGCAATCAACCGCAGGGCTTAATTCAGTCTGGATTAAGATGTGGGACAGGTTAATGAGGTACAGCAACAGCCCCATTCTCGGTATCTTCCCTCATGCGTGGGACTGTGGTAAAGCCATGGCAAGCACTTTTCCTTTTAATCATTAGAGTTAATTTTACAGTGTGCTGTCCCATCCCAAACTAATAACCGTTTTGACACTTTATTGAAATACGCCGTCATGGACTACCCTCACTGTACATGATACCTCAAGCAGCAAAAATGTAAGCAAAATTGTTTTGAAGCTGCATTGATTCTGAGGTATATGGCTTGTTATCATGGGTATGCATGACTATAAACCTTGCACATCAAAATGCCTTAAAAAATCAAGAAAAGTGTTTCTCATTTCTTGGTAGATGAGTCCTCACTCATTAGTTCTCACACTTACTGTTTGTTTTAACCACCGATTGTTTTATAAATTGCAGAGCCTCTGAAATGGCAGAGTTGGGAAATGCCATCCAGTTAACTCCTCTGCCAGTGCAGGCCGCTCCTTACCAATCCCTGTACTTCGTACAGGCTCAGTTCAAATAGCTCCAGAGGCTACTGTTACATTATTTCATTGTTGTTTGTGGTTCAATGAGAGTGGCAAAAGACAGGACCCCGTCACTGAGGACATGCAAGGATTCTGGTGGTGCAATCCTATCACTGACTTCTGTGTGGTCATGGACAGCTGGAAAGATGATGAATGAGAACAAACGCTACTGAGGACCATAAACCACCTGCAGAAACAGGGAAATGCTTCAATATGTGGTCCTATTGTCATCCATAGAATTAATACAAGTCTTTTACCAGAATTCATATTTGGTAGCCGTGTAAGAAGTAGTACACCCAGAAAGAAATATGCAGCTGCACTTGTCCTCTTTACTAGAGAGTAGGGTTTAGCACAGAGGAGTGATGGCAGCCACGCTTCCCTGTGCTAAGCATCAGTTTTAAACTCAGTTCTGGAGATACCAAGTTAGGTGCGTGTTCTGTCTAATCTCAGGGAGCCCAAATTCAATGGTATAGTTCTCTTAGTTCAAATCCAGCTGCAGGTCTAGCTCAAACCCTGAGCATCTCCAGTGAAGATACTGTTAAATTTCTTTATAAATAATTTTATCTCTATGCCTAGCAGTTTGAATAAATTCCACATACTTTCATTAATTGGGAATAAGGTATTAATTAGATTTCTCAGCTTGTTGTCCTCACAATAACTGGTATAGAGCTTAAGTTCTTCATGGAAGTTGTAACAAGGCTGAATTAGGAAGACAAAGAAGAAAACCATTTTAATTGAATTGTAAGAAATTTTAGTAAAGAAGCTGGTTTATGATTATTTTGAAAATGAGAGCAGGCAGTCATAGAGTGATCATAATGTTGAAATGCACAGGCCTATACAGGCCAAAAACACCAGGCTTGTTCCTGCCTTCTAAGGCACTTTATTCTGTAAGATTTTGCAAGCATGACTGCTTACATAAGCATTAAATGGTACTAAATGTATCATGTGTTCACCTGAGCACAATAAAAAAGGAATATTTTTACAATATATGGTTGCTAAATTTGCAGCACAGGTCTGACGTGTTTTCAGATATAAATATTACATAAATAGTGTTCTTGAAATGAAAAATGAACTCTTAGAGTTTAATTAATGAATAGTAATGATTAGTCAAGAAACAAAATTCATTATTGACCATAGCAGGTACAAGGTGAAAGTCAGCTTTAGCTTATAGTTTGTCTAAAACAGACATAAAACAGAGATAGAAAGCAGAATATAGCAAATAGGATGAAGGAAAAATACATAATAATTATCAATTAGAATTTGTCAAGTATAGAAAATCAACAAAAGAAATTAAAGATTGAGCTAAATAAATATTCATGGCTTCTAGAGAGATGAAATATTAAAGAAGATAAGAATAACAAAGAAGAGTATATCCATTGTTAAAGAAAGCCTAAATTTGGTAGTCTTATCTTTGGATCTAGTCAGCAAAATTATCAATAGTGAACAAGAAATATTTTAGCTCTGTATTTGGAAGAAAGTAGCATAAGGCATTTTATTTCACATGCAGACTTTCCACTCTTTTACTAACTTGGAAGGACTGTAGAAATGTGTACTTGGTGTAAATATTTCTAAATAAATAGGTTTGATAATATGTATTCAGAAGTCCTGAAAGGCATAGATAAGGAGATCTAAAGTCTGCTGATGCTCTTTCTAATAAATCTTGGAACCGAGGAAGTTCTGGTAAAATGAAATAACAACAGTGATGAAGTGCTAACTGTTATTGCAGTATATAGTATTTTTTCCATATTAAAAATGTCAAGCAGGATGTCCCAGGTAACAATATGCTGGTTAGCCTGACACCTATCCCTGGCAAAAATGAGAAAGTGCCAATGAAATTAAATTAATAAAGACTTAAAGGGCAAGAATGTAATCAATATCAGACAGCGTGACTTTATAAAGAGAAGATCTTGTCAACAAACTTGATTTAAGTCTCAGACGTAATGACATGTTTGGTTGATGAATATAATTGGGTAGAAACAATACACTCTGATTTATTGCAAGGGGTTTGACTTCATAACTTGTGACATTCTAATGTACCGAACAGATGTCAAAAAGCTGTTGCCAGTGAGAAATTATCTGGAATAGGAGTGATTTCATTGGACTTCTATAGACATTGGTAAAAAGCCGCATTTTAATCAGTGATCTGGAGGTGAATGGAAATGACCCATCATAGAACTTGTGGATGACACAAAGACTGGTGGGAACTATAAACAAAGATGCGGTCATTCTCAGTAACTGAGATCACAAACAAAATGCACTCTAATATATAGGCACAGTGGTACAACTACTTCCCAAATATAGGACTACATTTAAGAAAATGGTGACCTTGACAAGCGTCTGTGGGTCGAAAGGGCCATGTAACTGCCCATGCACTGCCAGGATGACACAACAGGAACAGGTGATCCTTAGATGTGAGCACAGGGATGTCATGACTGGGACCAGCTGAAAATTTGAGAAGGATGAGATAAGAGCCACAGAATTTATTCTAGAACTGGAGAAAAGCCTTAAGAAGTGAAACTGCTCAATTCATTTAAGTAAACAGAAAATGCAAAGGGGTGATTGAGCCCCTTCCTGGGGAAGGTGCTAATGGCTATTCTAATCCACCAGAGAATTTTAAAACCTAATAATGTAAGAGTTTAACAAGAACCAGTGTATGAAAACTGTAGCAGACAAAACAAAACTGGGCTAAGATTGGAAGACCTTTTGCACATTTTAACTTTTCAAAAACACAGTTATTATATTTTCCCAAATAGTGAGTCAAATGTTTTCACAAATGACAATACAAATATTGGACTTACATAAGCAGTAGTGTTAGACACAATATTCTGATCTTAGCAAAGCGGTGCATTGTACCTTAGATTGTGCATTGTCCCTTCTTACCTTATTCTCTGTGTATGAATGCTGGCTTACATAAGAGCATTAAAAATATTGCAAATATTCAACAGCTGAGTTTGTTAATTATTGCCCAATTTGGAAGGCAAATTTTTATGGTAGAGATGATATTTCATATTGGAACTGTAATATTATTCAAAGCTTTTTCATCAAAAAATTATCTCGATTTTAAAGTGAATATGGTTTGATCTTAACTACGTTTTGGGCTTGCTCACTTTCCCATTGCAAACATATAATTCCATCAAGTTTTATTTGTGCTAATGTTCCCAAAAACAAATTGCATGTCATATTTCACAGAAATATTTGCAGAACACATTAAACTCTTAAGCAATAAAGAGTCCCAAATAACAATTCCCATTCCATCATAAATGGAAGTGGCCTCTAATACAAAAGTCAGAATTTAGAAATTCATGGCTATTTTATTTCTGGAGAACATATTTGCTGTGATGCAGCAAGGAAATGTTTTTCCTTTCTCGCTCTCTCCCCTCCATTATCTGTAAGAACCAAATAACTGTACTACTAAAGCCTGTAACAGTATTCAGCTTTTATGACTGAACACTGCTGTAATTTTTAATGTCTTAATTACGAATGGAAACAAATGATGTCTTACTTGGAAAAGGCAGTAAACAGGAAATTGCCGTAGTGGCCAGGAAAGGGATCTATAAAAAGCAAACCCAGATAAGTCAAATTATACAAAAAACACCCAACTACACTTTGCTTGTCAAAACGATTGCGGTTTTCATCTATAAAAAGATGCTTCTGGGTGGTGACTCAAAACCCCTACATTTGCTACTTCAGATGTAATTTCCCTCATTCCATTCTCCTGTTGTGTCAAGAGTATAAAAAGAGACACACAGATTGCACACTGCCTCGGCAGACATCCTGTGAGCCAACACAGCCTTTTCAGAACTAAATTCCTTACTTTCGTCAGACTTGGAGCTGTGCTGGGCACAGGATTTTCCTGCATATGAAGGTAAAGGTGTGCTACAAAGCGAAGGACATTGAATTTGGCCATTCTTACAGTAACTTCTGCCAGCCAGGGATACCTGTATTTCGTCTTTAGTTGAGTGTAGGGGCAGGACTACACTGTCAGTCTTTAGTGACTAGGGAAAACCTTATCCCCTGTGTTTCTCTCTTATTTTTCTTGCCCTTGGCAGGGGGACCATTGGTTTTTTTATTATTTTGGGGGAGGGGAGATGGGGCTGGGTAGTTCAGTCAGAGACCTTCCCTCTGGGTCCAGAGTTCCTTCAAGGGAAATTGAAAACCTGGTATTTCAAATTTGTGACCTAGACGTATGCTCAGCAACATGTCTGTTCCCCAGCTGTGCCCAGGGCTGTGTTCACCTTCTGGGGAGCTTCTTTCTTCAGCTCTGAGTCTCTTTAAGCCTTTCTAGCAGCTGGTGCCCTTGTAAATTCAAGGGCTGCGCTAGGCCAAGAAAAGCCAGAGGCAAAAAGAAAAATTCTTGTCATCGGCTTTCACCCTTATTAAATGTCTTGTAAAGGAGCTTGACCAAGTCTTGTGGGAAGACAGCAGCTCCCTGCTGCCCAACAGCCCTGTCTAGACAGGGTCACCTTGATCTGTCCCTCCTGGGCAGGACTGGCATAGGAGGTGCTGCAGAATCAGTCCAGGACGTGGACAAATGCATCATTCAAAACAGAGACAGAAACTGATAAGCAGAAATAGAAATGAGTGTCATGAAGGAGGGTCTCTTCCCCTTCATTCAGATAAGCTGCTATTATTTTTAATTCAGTCTGCATTTTGCATAATCTGACATTTAAGGGAATAGACTTTTCCTGTGAAAGTTGATACAAGTTTAGAGCATTGGAAGGTGAGGACACTCCCTGCTGCCAGTGTCTGGCATGTCAGGTTTTGTGTCTAGGTTGCTAGCAGTCAGAAGTATCCATTGTAATAGAAGTGTGAGTTTTACAAAGCAAAGCAGGAGGTTTCCACATCAGTAGACATACATTCTCCTTTCCTTCATGTGAGCCAATAGGCAGCATTTTGTTTTGAGATGGCAGGTGCTCTCAGGCTGCAACAGGAAATCTTGCTACAACCAGTAGCTGACTACAATAGTGGAAAGACATGAGCTTTTTGAGAGGGATCACATTTGTACTGCATTTCTTTAGAGCCTTTGGTCAAACTACAGGTGAAAAACACTCATGACAAAAGCAGCTAGTGTGTGGCACTGACATTTGAATAGAGCCATGTGTTGAATCCATGAGGCAGTTCTAGTCACAAATACAGCTTGATAAACTAAACAATACAACCTTTTGCTTTACAAGAAAATTCATTTCAGAGATTATTTCTTCATACTACTTCATCTGTGGTCCTCAACACTTACAGCTAAGCTCTCCTGATACTGTATAGCCTCAGAAGGGTAATTATCCCTGAAATCCCTGAAATTACATTAGTTTTTCTATAGATAAACAAGTTCCTTTTCAAAATCTGTTACAAAAATATTATGGATGAGGAGCTAGGAAGTCAAAACTTAAGAAAATGTCATATTAGCATATACAGGCCTGACTCAGTTGCACAGGCATAGCTAATATGTACTCTTGTCTTCTTAGTCACAGTCATCGGCAATGCATCATAAGTGAGCTGGATGCAAAGTTTTGTGTATGCTGATGTTGTTTCTGATAAAGCCTGGTCCATCCGTATGGTTTTATTAATTATGTGAACAGTGCGTTAGTAAAATTCAGGTGACACAGCAGCTGTGGCTTTCACAGATTTTCTGAGAAATGACAGGCTGTATGTCATTAAACAGTGAAGCTGTCAGATAATTTTAGAAAGAAAGTGAATCCTCAATATTTCTCCTTTTTTGAGTAAGTTTAATGTTCTGTGAATGGGAAGAGTGTCTGTATTTAGAACAAAAATCCATTAATTTACAGCCCATGTATAACGTAGTCTTTGACACCTAAAGAATTTTACCACAGTTCTCTGTTGATATTCTGATCTGCAGAGACCATTCTTTGTTGGGTGAGAGAATAATTTGCCTTTCATACATAATCAGCCTTGAGCTTCATCTGAAAGAATTACCATGATGCTATATATGTATATAAAATCCTTATTCAAACAATTCCCTGTTCTCTTGTATTACAGTATGAAAGCTGTTTAAGGAAATAGTCTCAGACAACGCAATTCCTTTTGCCTGTTGTTTGATGTGTTTTCCTATGACAGTTCAAAAAGTTCAGGAAGTACAGCCATTAAATGTACCGTGTATCCCAGAGCCATGTATTCCCAGCAACATTCATGTGCCATGTGTGTGTGTACTATGTATTCCCAACAATATTCAGCACAGAAGTGGGTCTTTGGAGCAAAATTCCACAGTTTATTATATTAATAAGTATTAAAATCCGGGGGCTCTTGTGATAACACTAAAGCAGAAGTTTAAATCCAGATCCAAACTTTGGTAAATTTGCATTGTTTTTACTTAGAGCCTCATAAAAGCCTATGCTTCATTTGGTTGTAGGAAATCTTTGATGTCTGATTTTCTGTTTGCAGTCATTGTAACTCCCAATTTCTATGTTTTATATATTTCAAACAAATATGTGCACAGTTAGGACACTGTTATTTTCCACTTCAGGAAGAAGAGAAAAGAGACTGAGAAAAGTATGAAAGGAATGGTTTTTCAAATGAAAATACTTATTCTGCTTCTCTACTGTATTATTGTGTGATAGGCAATCATAGGATCTGTTCCTGGTGGTCGAGTAGAAGAAATAATCACATTCAACAGTATCTTACTTCAAAAGAGACACCATCTAAAACAAAGAGAATATTTGTAGTGAAGGGCATTGCTCAGAATAAGTTGCCAGAACTTTGAATGTTTACAAAAGGCTTTTGCTGGTTAGGAAATGTAGAAGTCAAATAAAGATTATCTGTGGAATGGCAGACGCATGTGGCAAAGGTATTTAGGTTCAGAATTGCTGAATGACACTACGGAATTTACAGGTTTCCTTATCTTGGGCTTTGGGATCTTTGTATCCAAAAGGTACTGAGTTATTCTGTGTGCTGGGAAATGCTTTCCCATTTTTAAAGCTCCTGTTGAGGTTATCAGGACTCTTGAGATGAGTAGATAGGGAACCTGTCAAATCCAGAAACTGGGGGGGGGGGACGGGACACCCTGGTGAACATCCCAAAGCTTTGAAATTCATAGTTAATTACATTTGCAAAAAAAACCCAGCTATCTGAAAGTGAGGAAATCTGCTTAAAGGTGTCCAAACTGTATTACATACTTTTTCTTTGCATGCAGCCTGCGACGTATACCATTCTTTCTCTTATAGCTCTTCTGGTTAACATCTTCTTTCTGGGTCAAAGGCTTTTTCTAACGTTTTATGGAGTGCATACCCTGTAATATAAATTTTGAACAGCTGCTTGTAAACCTCATAGGTAAGCTGAAAATACGTCCGAGGCCCTGAATTACAGCTGCTATCATGTTTCTGCTGGAGCCCCACTCTCAGAAGACAGTGAAGCCCCAGATTTCTGCTGCACACAGAGCACCTCTCACTCGTTGTTGAGGGGACATGGGCCAAGCTCCTAAATGTATTATATAGTCCATTTAAAATCCCATTACTGAGAAGCTGCAGGGTTTTTGGTAGCTTACAGGGCAATTTCCAGATGTTGATGTCTGATGCAGATGTAACTCACGCAGCGGTTGTGCTCACTTGCTCTGGTTATTTCACAGCAGTTTCCTAGGTTACAGTTGGCTCTCTGTTTTGTTGCTAGTTGCAGCTTTCTTATAAAAGCTGGTAAGTAATCACGCCCTCCACATCACCTCAAACAGGAGGTGTCTGTCTGTTCGTCCATTTCCTGGATGCCTCAGACAGCCCCAGCGCAGCTGAGCTGTGCCACATAGAGGGTCTGTCTGCTCTCTCCGCTCTCAGCAGAGTGCACATGCTCATGTGTCCTTCCCAGAATCTGCAGTGCTCAGCTCCGTCTCACAAGCATTTAGGAGGTGCTTCAATACATGCGTCCTTCCCGGGAATATGCACATTTTTACAGGCAGCGTGGTAGAAATGACTGGAAAAAGGGGGCTGAGTGCCAGCCCCGTGGGCAGAACTGAAAGGGCATCCATCCCCTGACAGGCTACATGAGGGATTTCAGTTTGCACATTTCAGAAGTTTCTTAATTACTTCCCACAGTCATTCAGAAATGCAAGGGATAAGATTCAGGAGTTGTGACTTGCTGGAGATAGCACAGTGATTTAAAAGCAGAACGAGAATCTGAAGTCTGTGTTTCTCTCGTTTCCATTTCTTAGATAGCAATGATACAGGTGTTTCAGACTACTGTTAGCTACCTTGGAGATTATTATCAAGGTACTAGCTCAATAACTGATGTTAGAGCACTTTTCCTTCAACAGATTTAATAATAATAAGAATTATGATGATGATGTTTATTATTATTATTACTATTGTTGTTATTGTTATTATTATTCCATGGATGCGTTACTTGCAGAAGCAAACCTATAGCTCCAAAAATGGATGTAGTAGTCATAATGGCTTCTACACACAAAAGAAGCCCTGCTACTAAACCAAATTTAGTTGCAAATTTGTATACGCTGTTGACTGCTTCAGCATCTTGCCAAAAACTCCTCTATTGTCATTGGAAGGATATGCTGTTTCTTTGTAATGTTCCTAATAATAGAAGACCAAAGTATTGCATTTGTTTTCTTGTCATCATCTAACAAATAATCAAGTTGTAAATTAATCTGTAGCAGCTTGCTTTTTTACTTAACTATCTGAGTAGTTAACTTACATTCAGCTGAAGTACATTGATGTATCTTTATAGTTAATGAAGTATACAACTGTTAGCTAGCTTGGGAAACGGAATTTTTATTACTCTATCCACTCTGACAAAGTTTCTACAAAACCCTTAGAAAGATCAGAGGGCATACATACATAAGCAGTCTGGTTTCCTCCATTTGAGAATATCTGTATAGAAAATACCAATACAAAACATAACTGAGTTTTAAAATGAAATTATCAGATTAAATCTGCTCAGATTATAAATGTTGTAAAATCAATCTGGAAAGAAACTTAAAATCAATATACACATTCCCTTGTGCTTCTTTCCTTTTAAAATATCCATTGATCGGAGAAAAATCTGTTTGCTCTAATTTCCACATTAGTCCTTACAGCATGGAGAGAACAGCTTTATGCTGGTATAACAGATCTTGAATAAAAATTTGGTTTGAAATTTACCAGGAAGAAAAGCAGAATTGGATTCCCTTATTTAATTATGCAGGCTGTTTCTAAAAGTAAACTGCAAAATGTAAAAACAATGTCAGTTTTATAAACTAAAGGGGGTTAATTTTTTTAATAAAATAGAGGCACCTCTTAACCTGGTCAATTCACATTAATAGACTTCCAGAATTGCAAAAAGCAATGTGAAAAGAAATGGCAAAAATAACTGTGATCTGAGGAAGGTCAAGTGTAAAAAATGTACCAAGGTATGTAGCATTCTTTTTTGGCTTTTGTTCATGGTATAACTAAGAAAGAATTTAATCTCCCTTTTTCAAATAACTCTTAAAATACTTTTTGATTCTGCTTTTCAGCAGAAAAGCAAGGTGGGGTCAACTTTGTGAGAATGGATCTGCTACTCAGATTTATAAAGATACATAGGAGTGCTATCGATCTGGAGGAACTAGAAAAGCCCCAGTAATGAAAAAAGAGGTTAACTGCTGTCAAGAACTGGTGTTTCTTTAAGCTGATAATGAAGGCTGTATAATTTGTAACAGACTGGGGAGAAGAATTGGCTTTGAAGCCCTTAACTTTAAATTTTGTTTTAAATTTTCATACTGTATATAGTTTTTCATTGTTTAATGTTGTGCCAGACCTGTTTTTCCATAGTCAGCATCTCATATATGAAGAATGAGTTCCTGTGCTGCTCCTCCAGCAGGGGCATCATGGCAGATGCAGTTAAGTTCAAATGAAGCTGTGAAGTAGTGAGGAGCGCTTTCCATTTTGAGTTATTTCTGGCATTGACGTGGCCCTCAACATAGTTTATTAAGCTGCAGGGTAGATCAGCTTCCTGTAGCTCCTGCAGTCAGCAGGTATAGCTGTCCTAGCATCACTAGTGTCATGCCCTAGGGTCTCGGTTTTGGCTCGACTCCCCAACAAGTTCCTATCGCCAGAGCTTGCTGGCAGCAGTGGTGGGTGGTACCAGTGCCAGTGCCATTGCCCTGGTACCAGTACCACAATAATACCCAATTCTAAATCTGTGTGACAGTGAATTACAGCAAGTATTACTGTGCTCCTGCTTGTGCCACCCTGGGTATCTCATCTGATCTCGCTGAGTCCCACCTGACCTTGCTGCACTTCTAAACCCTGTCCCAGGGCCAAGCGCTGGCACATGCCTGGACTCTGCACTCAGGCAGAGGCAGGACACACTCCTCCCTGGAGGGCAATGGCTGTACTGCACCAAGCCTGGGGTCCACCAAGCCTGTGTGGTGTTGCCAGGAGTAGCCATACACAGGTTCCTAAGAAAGAGTAGGAGCAGAACAAGCAACTATGATACTGTCTCTTATACCTTCTCAGACTCCAGATAGCTGAGGACACTTCCTGAGACTCATGCATATGTAATTATTTTCACTAGATTTCTCTTCTATGTACTTGACCAGGCTGTCTTGAAAAGGTGTAGATTTTTAGCATGCATAACATCCTTTGGCAATAAGTTCCACAGATGTATTGTACAGAGCATGAGGAACCACTTCCATCCAATCACCTGCTTTGACCTTCATTCTTACCATCTTCATTTGATGCCCCCTAAATCTTGCATTGAATCAAGTAAACAGCCATAGAATATGCACTGAATTTAACCTGCCACTTGTAAGGTTCTTCTATAGTTTCTCACAGGATCACAGAATGGTAGGGGTTCGAAGGGACTTCTGGAGATCATCTTGCCCAACCCCACTGCTTGAGCAGGAACACCTAGAGCGGGGGCACAGGGGTGCATCCAGGCAGGTTTTGAATGTCTCCAGGGAAGGAGACTCCACAACCTCTCTGGGCAGCCTGTGCCGCTGCTCTGGCACCCTCACAGGAAAGTTTTTTTCTCATATTTAAGTGGAACTTCCTGTGTTTCAGCTTGTGCCCACTGCCCCTTCTCCTGTCATTGGGCACTACTGAAAAGAGTCCAAACCCATTGTTCTGACACCCACCCTTTAGATATTTATAAGTATCGATGAGATTCTCCCCTCAGTCTTCTCTTCTCCAGGCTGAACAAACCCAGGTCTCTCAGCCTTTCCTCATAAGGGAGATGCTCCAGTCCCCTGATCATCTCGGTAGCTCTCCACTGGGCTTGCTCAAGCAGTTCCACGTCCTTCTTAAACTGTGGGGCCCAAAACTGGACACAGTACTCCAAATGTGGTCTCACTAGGGCAGAGTAGAGGAGGAGGATAACCTCCCTCGACCTGCTGGCCACACTCCTTTTAATGCAGCCCAGGAATCCATTGGCCTTCTTGGCCACAAGGGCACAGTGCTGGCTCATGGTCAGCTTGCTGTCCACCGGCACTCCAAAGTCCTTCTCAATCAGTCAGAATCAGCCTTCGGCCTTGCCTCTCTAAACAATGTAGTGTCATTTGCAAACTTTCTCACCTCACTGCAGACTCCTGGGCTGGGGGTGACGTACGGCAGCTCCCAGCACACAACCCTGGGGAACTCCACTCATGTCGCACTTGCACTGCAAAAGCTGGCTGTTTACTCTCTGCTTTGTGTCTGCCTGCAAAATACCTCCTATTCATTTCTGTGTTGGCCTAAGCTCTAATAACCAGTCTACCTAGGCCCTTTGTGGACACTATACAGTCCCTGTGAGCTAACAACACATCTTTCTGCCAGCAGGTCTGTGCTGCTCTGAAACACCAAAATTAGATTGCTGTACGTGTGCAAGTTTCCATATTTCATTCTAGGACATTAAATACTGCAGTATTTAACTTCTGTGCACCCAAGTCTTTCATTGAATCTAGCCTGAAGTACACACCAACACTGTTCTTTTGTGTAGAAACAGTAGAATAGAAAGGCATTTGAAGGTACTACCTTTTAACAGTCCTTTACTGCAAAACCCAGCTATGCTTCTGAAAGAATGATAAACGTTGGGCTGCAGTTGTCTGCACAGTCAGGAGGCAAAAGTCTTTCTTTTCCCCCGTCTTTCTCTCATACTTCCCTCTCATCAGTAAGTCTTTGGATCTCTGAAGACATCTATCACTGAAATGGGGAAGCATATGTGGGAGACAGAACTAGACACGCTTTGGACCCAGGGTGAGACCTGCTGCAGGGAGTCTCACTCTCAATTTTTTGCAGGTGGGTCTCAGCTGTGCCCACTGCACTTGAAGCAGCAGGATCCCATTCACAAACCCCTTCCCAAACACACACCAGAGGGGATTGCATAGTCCTAGAGGTTAAGTCAGTTTTAATAAATGCCTTCACATTGTTCAGAGGATATGAAAACCTCTCCCCAGGGATTAGATTTGGCTTCAATAGAATTCATTTATTTACTTAAACATGATTCTCATAAGGAGATATTGAAAGACAAATATTGTGAAGATTACTCATTATAAAATGGTAGTTACAGGAAAAAATCCTAATTGACTTGTCTTTTGAACCCAACAGGCATTTTCCCTAACTGGACAGTAATGCATTCTTACTGAATATTACGCCTGGACCTCCAACTGTCTAGAAGCCATAAAGCTGATCTGCCCCACTTTTCCTTAAAAATAAGCATGCTAAAAAAAAAAAGAATTTTCCATCTCTGGGGGTAGATTTTATTAAAAACATACCAAACCAGATACTGTATATACTCTCTCTCTGTATATGCATACACAGATGTATACATTGTATACATATACATATATGTATGTCATATACTGAACTAGAATGAAGTAATAATTCTAAACAGAGAAAAAGCTAGTGGCCAAGACATATTAAATATCTGGGAAAAGATAAATCCTTTGGTCCATCATTATAAGTGCACCATTACTTCCATATTGCTTTCCAGCCCATTAACTATTAGTGGCTTCATAGGCGGCAACAAACTTCTCGGAGAGCCCTCCAGATTTTTAAGAACTCATCTCCTTTCTATGACGAATTTAGCTGTGGGATTGCGCCTTTCTTCAAGCAAGTCCCCTGTGCCTCCTGGGAGAGTCCCACCCTGTATTCATGTTCTAGCTGCCAGGTCCCACTCCCCGCCCCGCTCCCTGTCCCGCTCTGCACTCTTGCAGCTTCCCCCACATGCATACGCGCCGGGGGAGCAAGCAAGCTTCTGCTCCCCTGGGAATGCACAGCAGGACCCAGAGGGCAGCAGCCATGACAAGGCAAAATGTAGCTTTCCTTTTCTCCATTCTGAACTTTTTTAACAAAACCACGTTATTGTACTGAATGCAGGGTCAACTGCAAACCAGGTACGTGTCTGCATCCTCTGGTGCACACATAGTATGCCAATGGTTCAGAAGCTCTGTCCTTAGATATTTATTTACTATGCCTTTTGTGTGCATGGTAAATGGGCTAAGTTTGATGCGTCAATCTGTTTGCCCTTATATCACATACACTTGCCAACACCCTCTGCTGTAGTCAGTGTAGTAGTATATCAGATCACAGCCTGATCAATCAAGAAACCATAAACCAAATACCTCTAAAATGTTATTGTTTTGTCATCTCTGGAGGACAGTCTACATAAGTTATGAGCTCTCATAGTGTTATATAGACACAGATTCATGGCTTCCCACTAGTTAGTAATGGCATGACTAAGAGCTTATTTTTTTTTTTCTTCTTTATAACTGCTTTTTCTTGATGGCTTTTGTCCACCAGCTCACGTTTGTTTAGGACATCAAAATTCTCTCACTTGGAAATAGCTGTGGTGTCACAAGGACTGCGTTGTCTTACTGCGAATGAATTGGTAGGAAAGTTAAAAGATAACAGCTTCCTCAGCTTCCTCTAAACTACCTTGCTAATCAGCACTCACAGAAAAAAAATCCTTCCCAGAACAGAATGGGGATTATTTAATGGGAGAGAGATTTGGGAGTTGTTTATAGAAAAGTCCCTAAAGCCTTTGGACTAAAATACAGCTGCAGTGCTGAAAGCAAATCAGATGCTGGATTGTATTGCTGGGGTAAACAAAATGAAGCAAAGCCTGGGAGGGGATGGTCTTGTTATATAAGACACCAGTTACATTGCATCAAAAATGCTGTAACCCCTATTGTGTCCTGCACCTCAGGGTATAATTGCTCTTGAAAAAAAGGAAAAAAGCAGAACAATCCACATGATAAAAAGTTTCAAATATTTAAGCACTAAAATGTTGGAAAATATGAGGTTTTCTTTCCATGGGGAGGAAAAAAAAAAAAGAAAAAAAAAACACCTTTAGAGTAAGCTATTGAAAGCATTTGGATTTAGCATAAAAAAAGCTAACCTGGATGTAGGTGCATTTCTTTTTTCACAGTCACAGAGAGCCAAAAATGAAGCTAAGTAATGGGAAAATCAGATGATGGAAACATAATGAAGGCTAATGATCACAGAAAATAGGTTACCAAAAACCTATTGAGGGCCTTTAAAAGATATCTCTCTGCCTTTCAGAACCTACAGCAGAAAAAAAGGATAGAGAGTTACAGGAGCACGAAAGAAAATGATATAGAGAGCACAAAGAGGAGCAGATTTAACAATGGGACATGTCACTCTTCTCTACTCTGTAAGTCCTTACCCTGTGTTCATCACTATGTATCTGCTCCACACTCCTGTTCCCTCTTTATCAGCAGACTTTGCCTGTCAGAGAGTGTGAGATGAGCTCACATTTTTTCATCCTGATTTTGTACAGAAATAAGTCTCATGCAATAGCACTACCTCTGTGTCTTTGCTGATCTTTCACACCCCTGTAGTAACTTGGTAACCCAAGGGGCCAATTTAACTGTATGTTACCTCATGTATTTCCACAAATTTCATGAATAGGTAGTGGGATAGAAGAGAAAGAGAGAACTTTCAAATGTCCTGAGCTGCATTATGAGCTCAAGCCTGATTAAACATCAGAAAACCCATATCATCTCTCAAGCTCATTATACAAATGTCTGCAAAACTGTCTTCTTCATTGCTAATGCTCATAGAAAAGATTTCTTAATTTCCTTCATTCTGGGGAACTCCTAAAAGAGAGAAGTTTTGAGGCTTGGATCAAACTGAAGACGACTGTATATATCCCAAAGACCTGCTGAGTATTCTAGCTGTACAAACTGATCCAGTAAAAGGTATTGCCTGTCTCCAGAGATCTTGCCCTTGAACAAGATGCTACTTTTCAGCAAATATACTATGAAATAAATGATGTCATACGAAATTAACTATATAAATATCAGGGTGGTTTTATAACGTATCCCTACACCTAAAATAACATTTTGAGAAATTCTTACTAAATGCAATCTTGCTGTTGTGCTGTTTGAATGTTGAGGTATTCATTCATTCATGTGCCTTTGGATCAAAGCTGCATTTTAGTCTTGCGTATGAATTTTAAACAACCGTTACTCACAGGAAAAGCAAGAGAAAGTCTCTCTTGAATGTGAAGTACTTCACTGATATGGAACCCCCTGTTTCAAAAGGACATTAAGACAAGTCGTTTGGTGAGATATTTTTAAAATTTGAGTTGCAATCAATATTTGGACAGCTATGCCAGCCAAAAACAATATTTGTTTACAGATAGGACAAAGAGGCCAGGCATTGGTTGTTCATTGTGATGGGCTGGACAAAAGGTTGCCATCTATTTTATCTGTAATTGATTGTGCAACAAAATGAGGAAGCATTTTCTGTTTTCAGAGAATATGGTTGAGAAATTTTGTTAACAACATTTTTGAAAGGTTGCTGCCAGAGAGAGGTGGAACTTGCTGTTTTAATATCTCTTAGTATTCAATCCCATATAACAGAACAGGCTTTTTTCACAAATACAAAAGACAAAACACTTTAAATCTGGAGTAGTCCCTGACATTTGCGAAACATCATGCAGGGTTGCAAGGTTTCAGAGCAAATTGAGAAATTACTTACAGTTGTTTAAGAATTTAATAGTGATGATTATTGGTTTGTAAGAATCCCTTAGAAAAGGATTCCATATTTTCTAGAAAACTTGAATCCACTAAATTTTGTTTGATGTGTGGATTATTGGAAACATTGAGTTATTCTAGTTATAGATATCTACAGGAATTATATTACAGGCTGTGAAATTTGTGTCTATGCAGGGCTATGGTACAATTCAGTAGAGGAACTACGGCATTCCAAATGCCAATCAGAATTATAAAAAGGACTGTGTCTTGAGAAATATTAAGGTGTGTGAAAAAAGAAAAAATCTTTCCAAACTATCTCTTCCATTATTTCATTTTTGTTTTAATGAAGAACCTTTTGGGGAAATTACTATGCTTGAATAGCATGAAGAATATACATGACATTTTATTTCATTCACCTGTGACCCTGCCTATTATTCTCCTCAGCCAAGCAGAAATGAAACATTTCTTAAGCTATTTGCTCTTTACTGGCCATTTAATTATTATGCACCTCATTTCTTTTGTTTAGTTGTTAAATTAAAATATATATATTTAATTTTCTGTGAGTTTGGGACTATTTTATAATTTCATAGGATATTACAAGGTGTGTATGTTACTGTAAGATAACACTAGCAGGTCACTAAAAGCATTTGCCTCTGCCTCATACTTCACAATACCCACAAGGCATGCGCTATCTGAGAGTGCCACACGTCTTGTAAAGCCTCACAGTTTCTGTGGCTGATGGACAAGCCTACTGTCAGGGTCTTAACAGAAATGCTACTTTTGTATGTTTATAGCTCTCCCAAAATCTACAGTTCACTGCTAAGGTGCACATCCATCGTATATTGAATGTGTATAATGGGAAGGCATTTAGACAAAGTCAAGAAAAAGATAGGCATATCGCTAGTTTCCTTTGAAAATCTGTAGCAGTGTGGACAGATTTTGAGTGCAGAGCTGCTAGTGGGTTGAGGTGGCCCAATAGCAACAGGAAGGACACCATCAACATTTCAAATTATTTTCTGGTTTAAAGAAAAAATTCAGTAGATAAGACATTAATAAAACAAGACTGGAAATATTCAAAAGGTGCTTGGACATGGTCCTGTGCACCCCACTCTAGGTGTACCTGCTCCAACTGGGGGATTGGACAAGATGACCTCCAGAGGTCTTTTCCAACCCCTACCATGCTGTGATTCTGTGAAGACTGGCTGTAGGCTGAATTGTCAATTATCAGGTGTAAAAAACCTATGTATTGGGAAGGCCTTATGTAAGTAGGGATGTGTTTTAGTTGCTTAGCTTTATATATTTGCAATACAAGCTCTTAGAAAATTTGAATCAAATAAAATTGCTGAGAACTAGGAGTAAAGACCTAATGCAAAATTTTATTTGAGTATCTGCTTACACTTGAGATCCATTTCAGTAAAACTATTCAAATGGTTTAACTTAAGCTCATTCTTAATGGGGACCTAATGTCTAGCCTGCCACTCTCAGGCGTTAGACATCGTTCTTATAAAGAACTATACATCTTAAATTCCTTGTGTAATGCCATGAGTATATATCCTTAGCAGTCATTATGCAAGATGAAAACATCTAATTGGATCCTGCAGCAACAGTGGCATCTGTCAAAAATTGCAAATGTATACATTAATCCTTGACTTCAAGGGCAATTGTTTTCTTATATCTATTGTCCTATTACTAGTTGGGATGGCATATACATTGTTATAAATACAGAAAATCACGGGTTTGCAACTTGTAAAGTTATTTCCCTTTGGAAGCTTGTGTGTCATTCATCACAAAAAGGTGCTGTCATGTAATTCTGCTTGTGTGTGTGTACTGAGCAGATGGCTAGGTAGTTACTTCAAGCACCCAGGACAGTGGACAAGCTAGAGCAAATAGTTGTTAATTCTGACTTTCTAATCTTGTCTTAACAAGTGATGCTCATTTACCAAATTCCTGGAACTGGACACTGACTCCTCAAGTGCTAGAATCCATGAGCAGAGGCTATATAAAATGAGCTGAACTTCAGCATGGGATTCATTTCCAACTTGTTCCTTGAACATGTGATCGAACAAAATGTTGATACAAACCTTGAATTTTGCAGTTTGGAACCATTTTTAATTTGAAAACATAACACTTTCTGCTAATGGAAAATAGAGATAACTTGAACTATAAGTCAAATTGTATCCTTTTCCCATTAATCCCTACCAGTTTTTCATGAACTACAATTTTCTCATATAGCAGCTGAGAAAAGTGACACACACTTGATTCTCCAGTGGGAAAATAACACATATCACAACTTACAGGGGCAAATTAAAGTCCATCTCTGTTTGACAAATGTGATTCTGCCACTTCAGTGCAGGCAGGCAAGCTTTGCCTCTTTTTGTTTCTCTGCGTATAGAAAAATCCTGACCTCCTGTGTATCCAAAAATCAGACTGAAGTCAGAAGGATCTTGTGGCGCACTGTTGTGGCACACAGTTCCAATAAACATACTACATAAAGGTAACACAACATAAGACTCAAAACAAGGTTTGATAATGATCCTTATTAAATAAAAAGCTACAGTAATAGCCCCCAAATACTGCAATAAGCCAACTAGGAGCTGTAGTGGTTTGGGGCCATTATTGTTGAGTGCTTTTAATACAGTTTGCAAAAGTAACCTTCTTTGTTTTCTGTGTGAGCTGGCAGGTTGCCTTTGAAACAGAAGAACGAAAATACAGTGGGGTCGTACACTAACAGTGGCTATTTTCTTTTTTTCTTTGCATTAAATTTCCAGTAGGACAGGGGGTTGAATTTTGAGGGGAAAAGAGGAAAAATATTACATTTTCCACCAGATTATAGTTATTTCAAGCTAAATGATAGATTCTATTTATCAGTGACCAATTGGTATGTTTCTTTCTTCTTTAATTTATTAAAAAAAAAAAAAACCAAACCCCCAAAAAAGGCCAAAATGTCATTATTAACAACAGAATAGAACCACAGGCATGTATGATGTATGCTCAAGTAGTGGGGATTAGACACATGCTAGTAATTTCCTAAGCCTCAGTTTTGCCTGAATAATGTATAGAAAAAAGCAAAGTTTCCTTTTTATTTCCCCCCCTTCATTAATTATCTGCTTTTTATGCAGGTCCTGAATACAGAATTTCACTCATGCTACCCTACTTAACATTGACTTATTTGCATAGAAAGCCTTAAGGATACCTTGGGAGGTAGAAAAGGTGAATGTCTCCAAACACATACCTTTTTATTCCTACCCCAAGAGCACTCTAAAGTCATGTGGCTTCATAGATGGAAGGCTTCCAGGTGTGGCTGCTTCTGAGCCTTTTGAGAGCAGGGAAGGGGGATGAGAGGAAGGAGATGATACACCTTGTGTTAGACAGCAGTATTGTTCTTACCAGTGTTGGTATAGTGATATTGTTAGCATTACTATAAGTGTATTGTTGCTTGTATTAATTTCTAACAGTGATTATGAGGCTCTTCCTATGTTGAGGAGCAATATAAGAAGAGTAATGATTCCATGTATGAACAAAAGGAAAGTGAAGGTATTGGGAGACAGAGAGCAAAAAAGACGACAAATTTCAATCACTTTTTTTTAAGACAATAGCTCTTAAAGGCATGAAAAAAATATTTTTTTTCTTTAAAAGAGAGGAGCTTGACTTTTGTTTCAGAAATGCAGTGAAGACAGTCAAGATGTAAATGTAGCCAGAGAAATGGAAAGAAAAAATGAACTTAGATGGAATGCATAGGAAGAGTAATAAGAGGGGGGAGGCCCAGGAGGAGGTGCATTACTGCAGCACAATGTCTCAAATGACAAATATTTAGGTGTGTGCTGTGCTTGTCTAATGACTCTTGATGCCATACAGCCACATGAATTCATACTCAAGATGTCAGAACCAGGCAGGTAGGCCCTGATCCTGAGCAGCTGTCAATTAATGTAGCTCCACTGGAGAAAATGGAGTCATGCCCATTTCCATGAGCCCAGGATCTGGCCATGATAGCAAGAAATTTCACATATATTTAGATCATCAGAACACAACCTAATTATCACATAAGATTAATTCCTGAACTCCCTTTCTTATTAAAAAACAAACAATAACCTCTACCACATTGGTATCTTGGAAGCAGTAAATAAATGAGGCATTCATCAGCCTTGCATGCTTATTCTAAAGAAGTAGATCATTTGCACTGCAGTCATTAATTCCAGAAACTTTAAAAATGGTGTGCCAGTTCAGAGTTCTTCTGAAAACAAGATATGTTGGTAGGTGTGGGGATCTCCTAGTGGTACTTGGAGGGACTGGATTATGCTTTTCTGAGATGTCAAGCAGCCTTTGCTCCTGCCAGCACTGGTATTCAGATGCACTGTGTTTGCTTTGTCTTCTTCCAGTGAATCTTTTGAACCGAGACTGATTCATGGATGTGTTTTAGTCAAGCACAAGCTGTTTTTATATAGAGGTCTCGTTTACTCGCATGTTGTGCAGAAGTTCCAATCTGGAGTGGTCCTTCTGTACCCACGTATGTGCAGATGGTTGTTTCCTTGGGATTTAAGGGTTGCGTCTGCTTTGCTGACTGTGCTGAGAAGGGGGTGAACGTCTGACCTTTGGTTTAGTGTAACCTGTTGTGCCATCCAGCTGGTAGTTCCATATCATATTTTTACTAGCAGTGAAATTTATGCTACCTGTGGGTCCTAAGAATGCGCTGTACATCTATACCTATGTGTGGAAGATTTCTATACAGTCATCCAAGATTTTCTTGTCTTTATTGATGAATCCCATGGACGTATAGAGAGCAAACAGCTGGAGGACGACCTTCATCTACACTGGAAGTAATATGCCTTTGGTGCTGCCTTGTTGCATGACTTCACCCTTGGTAAAACTAGACAGAAAGTGACTCCTAAGTATAGACCCTTGGCATATTTGCACCTGAGAAGAACCTTTGCAGCATATTGACCCACATATGTTGACACATGCAAAGGATTCTCAGGGTCGTGCAGAGTCAGGTCTTAATAAATAATATGCCAAAATAAAGGTTAAATAAAATGATGCACAGATTCATACCTGGTAAAAAAGTGGTAGTCACATTTTTCATTTTTCAGTTTTCACTAAGCAGCTGGAAAACAGAAGCACCAAATCACAATGATCAGGAGGAAAGTCTGGAGGTTATCTCAAAGCAGGGTCAGCTAGAGCTGGTTCCTGACGTCAGGTCAAGTGAGGTTTTGAATGTCTCGAAGGATGGAGACTCCACAGCTTCTCTGGGCAACCTGTGTCTGTGTTCAATGTCTAATAAACAATATCTACTGCTCTCCCTTCATCCATCCAAGCCAGTTACCTCATTATAGAAGGTTATCAGTTCAGTCAGGCATGATTTCCCCTTCACAAATCTATGCTGACTACTCCCAATCACCTTCTTGTCCTTAAAATGTCTGGAAATTATTTCCAGGCTTATTTGCTCCATCAGCTTCCCAAATGACCAAGCTGAGGCTGACTGGCCTGTAGTTTCCTGGATCCTCCTTCTTGCCCTTCCTGAAGACAGAAGTGACATTGGGTTTATTCCAGTCCTCCGGATCCTTCGCTAGTTGCCAGGACCACGCAAAGGTAATCAAGAGTGGCCTTGTAATGATATCCACCAGCTCCCTCAGCACTTATAGGTGCATTCCACCAGGGCCTATACAGTTGCGTATGTCCATTTGTTTAAATATTTCCTAACCTGATCCTTCTTTAGCATGGCCAAGTCTTTCTTGTTCCAGACTCCCGCTTTGGTCTTAGGAACCTGGGATTGCTGAAGGGAAGTTATGACACAAAAGACTGAGGTGAAGAAGGCATTGAGTACCTTGGCCTTTTCCATGTCCTTTGTCACCAGATCCCGTGCTCCATTCAGCAGCAGGCCCACACTTCCCTTGGCCTTTGCTTTGTTGCTGATGTGCTTGTAGAAGTTCTTGATGCCTTTTGTCTCCCTTACCAGATTCAACTCAAAGTGGGTTTTGGCTTTCCTAACCCCATCCCTGCACATTCAGATAGTGTCTCTATACTCTCCCTGGATCCCTACTCTCACCTCTTACATGCTTCATTTAGTCAGAAGCTCCTTGTTTATCATACAGGTCTCCTACTACTTTCCTGATTGTTGGGGTGGACCATTGTTGAGCTTGGAGGAGGTGACCCTTGAACATCAACCACTGTCCTGGACTTTAGTTTTCTCCAGGGTCAGCTCCCATGGGATTCTTCAGAGAAGGTCCCTGAACAGGCCAAAGTCTGTTCCCCTGAAGTCCAGGCTTGTGGTCCTGTGTTTTGCATTGTTCCCTACTCTTAGGACCCTGAAATCCAGCAATTCATGGTTGCTGCAGCCTAGGCTGCCTCCAGTCTTCACATCTCCAACTAGTTCTTCCTTGACAGAAGTATGGGGTAAGCAGTCCATGTTCCCTTGTTGGCTCCTCCATCACTTGTGTCAAGGAACTGTCATCAATACACTCCAGAAAACTTCTGGATTGCTCATGCCCTGCTGTGTTGCCTCCCAGGCAAGTAGAGAAATATGGTGCATGTTGGGTGGTTAGTAGATCTGTCAGAAATCCCAATAAAAGTAACAAAATAGCTGAGTTGTAAAATTATTTTTGATAAACAGGAAAGATTTATGGGGCATATTTTTTGTAGACAGAGATCTTGCTACCTGTCCTGATACAGGACAATATTTGTATACACATGTAAATGTATTGAGAATCTGAATTTGGAGTTTCTTTTCCTAAAATGTATATTGTGTGGTTCATCAAAACAGTGCCGAAACAAGTGCCAAATTGTTTGCATTTCCTGTAAGCCAGCTAATGTTCTGAGCTCACATTTCAGGGATCATTTTTTAGTAGTTTGTATAATTACTTCACAGAAAATATCTAGGATCAACAAACCAGAAAAGGATCAGTCTGAAAGGTCAGACAAGAAGTCACATTATTGACTAGATATATACTCTGTGAACACAATTAGCACAAACTGTGTGAGTTTTATAAAACATTCTTGTTTCAGAAGAAAATTACTTGAAACCACATGACTAGCCTTTGCACTGAGAAGTAGGTATAGAAATTGTGAGACCCTTAATGGGAGCTCTGGGTTGTGACGGGGTATTCCTGGCATGAGCAAGCCCAGCTATCATTGATTTTTGATCAAACCTGTGTTTCTCAGGAAGCACCTGCTTTTCTTTCTTGAAAGATGAAGCGTGATACTTTCATTATTATTCCAATGCTTTCTCCAGCAGTGTTTATAGAATATTTTGCAAACATGATGCTCCACTCAGGACAACCAGATATGAAGGTTTTCAAAAATTCTTGCAATTTCTTTTTCACTTCTTTTCTAAACAATTTTTATTTTAATTTATTCCCCTTTCAGATTACTTTGCATTGCAGACCCTGAGTCTAAATCCATCCTTCAGAGCTTGGAATTGATGGAGTTCCAAGGTCTGGCCATCTAATTTTCAACTAAGGCTTAACACCAAGTTTTCATCTGGTTTTGAAATTTGCCCAAAGTTTCTCAGTGTCATTCAGTGTCAATATTCAGGCTTAGAAACACCTCTAATTAGAATTATCTAATGCAGGGATTTTTGGTTTTGTGTTTTGGTGGTTTTTTTTTGCGGTGAAGTACTGTTCACACTCCGAATTTGAATCAAGCAGTTGTTGAACCGAATGGTGCTGGTCTTTGAAGAGAACATGGATTGGATTTGATGACTGTAGATTAGTTATTCCCTAATTTTACAGGATTCATTTCTTCATCAGACAAGCATAAAGTAGAGGCAGAGTAGAGGCTTAAGATTATTCCTCCCCCACCCCCCCAAAAAAAAAAAAGAATTTCTCTCTGAAAAATATCCTAATGCCTTGCTTAATCTGGTCACAGAGAGGAAAGAGACATTCACTGGACCCTTGTGCAGCAGCTAGGAGTTTCCTTAGAAGAGACAGACTGACAGACATCTGTTCATTATTTTCTGTTCTCCCTAGCACATAGCCTAAGTGTGTGTTTATAGTTATAAAAAGCAAGTGCTACACATAGGACATAGCATAAACCCAATAAAACACTTAAAAGAGCACCATAGTTATCTGAGACACATTATTTATGTGATTCTATTTGGTAGATGGTCATATTTAGAAGGATGTTCTTTTTGCAGGGCTTCAGCTGTTCCCTGATTCAAGAGAAGTAAGATGCAATGCCCTTGAAACAAGGAGCACCCCTTGCTCTTTTTTATGTGTGTCAATGCATCTGAATACCGGGGTTTTTTTTATGAGACTGTCTTGTCAGGGCTGGTTTTGCATGTATCAGCTGTTAGTAACCCTGGGCTGGATCTTAGCTGTTGACTATGATTTTTTTAGAATCTTTTTCAATTGCTAAAGTTTAGCAAAGCCTGCCTGTTTTATTCTTGTGTCACTGCTGCCATCTTCTGGAAAATTTTTAATATTGCTGCATGGGCTTTTTTTAACGTGAATTCCAGCAACCAGGAGTTGAACAAAATATGTGCTGCTTGCACGTGGTTACAAGAACACGGCTCTAATGGCATGGAATAAAAGTTCGTATTGTGGGGTGCCTTTATTATGTTAGAGATATTAAAAAAAAACATTTATGGAAGTGAGTGGCCTGATTTCTATTGCAATTCAATGTGAATTAGGCACTGGGTAATTTTAACTCTCATCAGCTTCCAGCCTGAGTGTTCAGTAGCTCATTTCAAGGACCATGTTAATGAATCCATCAGATTTCCAGGTCTGTTTGCACATATAAATGTGCAGCTAGATGCTCAAATGCCCAGGGCATGCATGCATAGCAGCAGTATTATCATATGGAAATAGGTTTGTCGTGCCGTTTAGGGGCGTGTTAATTGAACTCCAAAGCTGCTAGAGCGGGATCTAAAGCTGCAGGCAGTAAAATTCATCCCTCATGACAGTCCTTGTGAACTGATATATGCATTCAGCAACAAAATGTCTTTTTCAAACTTACAAGAAGTGATATTTTAATGTAGCTTCCAACCACTTTGTTGCAAAAAAGTCAACTTTTGACATCACACCTGTAAAGTGATGCATCTTCTGCAGGAAGAATATTTTCAAGATACGCTGTTATACTGGTTATAAAATGCTTTGTCTCACACTTTCTAAAGGCATCTCAAGATAACTACCTTTTTCCCACTTTGCATCCTGGTTCCTTAAAAATAATGTTTCCTTCTGTATAAAATTTTACTTCTTATTCTTCTTTGTATCCATTTTAGTGTTGACAACATGCTAGCTTTTTTTCCTTAGAAGGTAACACATGCTCTGACTTTATATGCTTTAGGGTAAATGCTGTATCGATCCACTGGACTTACAGTGGATTTCCACTACTGAAAGTGGGACAGATACACATTGTATGGTTTAATATATGCCTATATATAACGTATTTAGAGGTTTATTTCTCTTTTTCTTTGTTTTCCTTTTTATCAGTAGTAAGTGGAATGCTACATTTTTTTGTGAGATATTCAAAATATAGAGAAGAATATACATTAGATTACAAAGTTGTTTTTTTTAAATCACAGTTTAGATACATTTTACATCTTTGCCTGCTTTAAAAATATTCCTTACATTCATAAATGCCAAATCCTCTTATACCTTCCATCTAGTTTCTAATATATTCCATTAAATGATAAAGTAGCAGTAATATTGATTTTTTTCCTTCAATTTTTCCTCGTATAAATACCATGTAATTTATTATGGAAATCATTTGTAGAAATCTTAAATTTACCTGCATCCATTTTGCATTTTGTTAGTCATCCAGGCATGAAACTGCTCAAAATTTTACACTAGATAGGTTAGGTGTCTGTACCTCTTACTAATGTTACTTAAATGGGAACAGAATTAAGCCAACGTACAATTATTTTTTCTCTCCAGTGGTGCCAGCAAGAACCTAATACTGAACTAAATTTCTTGATTGTGTCTGTACTACACAGTGAAGTAAGGCATTCTGTAGTTCTGCATCCCCAAGCTAGCTCCAAGCGATGCTGAAACATCTACCAGCACCATGCAGAGACAGTAGTCCAGGTCCCAAATGCGCTATAGCTGTATTAGCTATAGATTACTGACATGGCTGTAAGACTTCCAGCAGGGCTACCTTAAAGCTTCTCAGCAGTGTAAGCTGCAAGTAAAATTCAGTTTTGCCACCTGAAGAAGAAGGAAAGGGGCTAGAGTACTGCTGAGTAGAAATGAGAAGGCAGAGAGGAGAAGTGAGTATGCAGGAATTAAGAGTGGAGGAAGATGCCAGGCTGTGGCAGCTGGTCCTGAAGGACGGGTCAGAGTCTGTGGCAGCAGCTATTTCTGGGATTAGGAAGAGCTCCTCAAAGTAGTGATGTTTAACATCTGAGGATTTGTCATAGTCCCTGTAGCATGACAAGCTAGAAGCCTTGCTCTCTCTGCTTGCTGTCCGCTGCTCTGGCACAGGCGAGGTAAGTCACAGGGACATGAATGTCTCTCTGTGTTTAGCAGCCTGCTGCTGCAGGCAGCTGCCTAGTTGGTTTAAGCTTGTTTGGCTTCCTTTTCCAGAGGTAGCTTGGTTATCATCAGTCTGGGCATCTCATCCCAGTGCTCCAGGGCACAGGACTGTTCTGCTCCCAGTAAAAGGTGTTCAACTCTGCCAGGGCCAGATATGCCTGTTCAGGCAATCAAAACCATGGTCCACTTTGAAAATTTTGCAGTGTTTGAACTCATGTTTGCATGGGTAGTCAGCTATCAGATGAGATTCATCAGTGATAAGAAGAGCCGACTCTATTATGTACACATAATAGCACAACAAATAACAGGTTTTCATACTTTCAATATACCACATGATCTTGTTACTAACTCTGCTTTATAGACTTTTCATTCTTATTTTATGGAATGGGCTAGTAAGTCTCACCTCCCAGCCAACATGCTGAGAACAAGATTGTACAATACCTTTATGTGTAGGTATGGGGTAGAGGAATCTGGAAAGAGCATTATTCCTTCTCCCACAGGGGCCTCAAGTCATTTCATCTGAGAGAAGTATCTGGGTTCCTCTCAGCTGCTTTCTTCTGTTCTGTCCCTTGCAGCACTGGGACCACAAGGCTGTTCAGAAAGGGGTGGAAAGAAGAAGTAAGTTTGTCCATCCACATAAATCAGCAAACAGGAGATTTGGGGAGGTCTAGGACAAGTTCTCGATGCTTCTGCTGTCCATTTTACCAATCCATCTTTCAGGTCAATGCTGCCTGATGCAAGGCAAGCTCCAGGGCAGTCTGTCAGCAGACACAAACTCATCAGCACTCACTGAAGAGCCTTGGAATGTACATGCCACCATCTAGATCTTGGGGAATGAGCCCATGGGTTGTTTTGTAGGAGTCAGGAGGGAGACTTTCACTTTCAGAATCAAAAGAAAAACACTGAAATCCCTAAGATGTTTTGAGGCAGTGCTACACTTAAAGCTTTTAATGTTTGTAGAAAATTGCCTCTTATAGTATTGATGGTAAATTGCCCTTAGATTGCAAAAGCTACACAGAGACTGCAGCTGTATTTTTGACACTGTGTTTTGACAGCTTGTCACGCTTCTCACAAAAGTTTGATTTTAGATGCAATATGCATAGTAAATGTGTGTACTTTATTATAAGGGAAAAGACGAAAATTGCTCTGCAAGTACTACCATGCTTTGCAACTGCGTTATATCTCATATGACTGGTGTCATTAAAAATGGATACTTTTTTTACTGTGGCATTTATCTTCATTGTAGTATTTGCAGGTTTTTCTATAACTGACAATTGGCAAAGCCACAAATCCTAAGTAAACATAGCTGCTGCAGATGGTAAATATTCTGCTTTTAAAGGTTCTTGCTGTAAGCACAAGAAATACCAAAAGACAGGGCATGCGGCTGGCGGTCTCACACTTGGTGCTGGATGTAACAAAGTGCCAGAGGCAAAGTCAGTCCAATACCCAAGCTGTGTGGTTCACAGCAATAGCGTGACAAAGACTGTGACATTCAGAGGGAGGGTGAGGGGTGCGTTTAATCGACTTTGGATGGAAATAAGTAGCGAAGTACATAGTAAAGCAAAGTTAAATAAAAAAAATTCTTAGTCTTGTTTATGGAGGTTTGAAGTCTAGCCAAGAATGAGACTGCTTTTTTACTCAGAAGATAGACCATGTGGTAAAACCTTTCCCAGTGCAATTTGAGGTCTGGGGGCTTAAAAACAAACCAAAAAATGCTACGTACTATAACATCATAATTTATCCTTTGGAAAGTTCAGTTGGAAGCTAGATTTTTCTAAACAGAAACACTATAGAGAGATGACATTGGGTATTATGGGCAGTGCCATTCTTTATGTTACTCTCTGAGAGCTTTGATTTCCCTTAAGGTATGCTCATATCTTCACTACAAATCCTTGCTCCAATCAGCAGTCTATAGTTTGACTGCAAAAGCTCATTTAGGTTGAAACTTGGTGCCACATAATATTTTACATTTTCAAGGCACTTTTTTGACTAGGTGATCATGTTGTCAGATGAAGAGGAGGAATTCTTTGCCTTTCCAGTGTTTAATTTATGTTACTATCTAATAAAACAATCTATAGGTAAAAAAAAAAAATCTAGTTGAAAAATCCTGCTAGTCTGATTTAAAAAAAAACCCAAACAACTATACATTTGCTGTATACAGTATAAACCTTTGCTGGTTTGAACTTGTAGGAGGTTGTATGTGATTGATGACTACCTATTTGCACTCCCCATCATATTTTCGTTTACCAAAAAAAAAAAAAAAAGGCATGGAAATACTTTACTGATTACCTTTATTAGGCTGAGCTTTACCTTATGAAACCAGGGTGTGGTTCTTTTGAGGAATGACCTGAGGTGATTAGCAGGAAGTCCAATGTTTAAAAATTGGAAATCTCCTTTACAGTGCTGCTAAGTGATCTTGGACAAGTCTCTTTGGTGTGGATTCTCAATGGCATTTGGGTTTCCACATCAACTTAATTAACATCCTCAAATGTTAGGGATCTCCGGCCAAGGATTTCTATGAGTTAGGCTCCAGTCACTAAAACAGAAATAGTAGTACTTTGCTGCTTGTTGGGAGCACAGTGAGAGAGGTTCACTTGCAAATCCAAGATGCTCCAATGCTGTGGTGATCAAAGCTGTGCAAGTATCTTAGAAAGCTACATTATTTTGCTTCGCTTTGATCTTTTTTGAAGATATAAAAATAAGACTATCTAGTTCCAGATATATCTTAGATTATATTTGGTTTCCCTTGTATTCTCTTTAGAATATACGATAGCCTTCTTACATTACAATAGCACTTAATGCGCATTTCTGGCAACTCATTAAATAATAAAATTAACACCTGTCAACTGTGGTTTATTTCACCCTTAGCATGAATTATGATTAAAATGTAGTACTGTCTTGGTTTGGTTTTGGACTTGATTTTAGAGGAAAGATCGAGTAGAGGTATGAAAGGTTGATTTCATGAAGTACTTTTTTGCCTGAGAAGGCAAGATAAAACTTGTAAGCCTGGCATTTTAAATGGAAGGTGAGAAGATTCGCGATTTTCATTTGTTCATATAGACACGGTTTTGAGGAACCTTTGCGTATCTTGCATACTAGTTTTGCACTACTGGCAGAAAGCTCCATTACTGATGGAGACATTGATCCTGCCTTCATTCGGTATCTTTTATTTTCATGATTCCCATCTGTTGTCATGAGCCCAGACAGCCAGCACTGAATGAGGGAAGATCAAAGAAAAAACGGTACAAGAATGAAGACAAAACAATTTTATAAGATTGCTGATCAATATATTCTCAATGACAACAGCTCATATCAGAAGAAACTGATTTCATTCTACAATGAGATTACAAGTTTGATAACAAAAAGGTGATTGCACAAAACCAATTCCAATTTTGTAAGACTTCAAACTGTAGGATATTTTGATAAGGAAATCATCACCATAACGTATCAATAAAAGGCTTTACAGGGCTGGGTTCCAACTGACATGGTTAGGGTGTGTGCAGCAGCATTGTCTCACCACTATCAATGGCGCAGTATAGATGCCTCACTGGGCAGTTGTCGCGTGGATTAAGAACTGGCAGATGACAGAAAGTAGTGTTTTCTGAGAAGAATCTAAGTATAGCAGGGTATTGCTAGCAGCATTCAACAGGGACTGACAACAAACCTGTCAAGATTCAATACTTGACAGTTACCCAGTCGTAAATATAAAGACTGTGCTGATACACAGCAATAATACAAAGATCAGTAAAATATAACTAATGACAAAACCAATACAATCCCCATAAAAGTGCCATGAATATGATTTGAGGCTGGCTGGGAGAGGGAGGAGGAATGGCTTCACCAGTGAGAAACTTAAGAATTATTCTGTTTAGGTTAAAGAAGATTCAGCAGTATCTTGATTACAGTACCTAAGTACCTTCACAGGAAGAAAATATGGGATACTGAAGGACTCTATTTCAGCAGAGAAATGCGAAGCATAAAGCAGTATCTAGAAGCTGAAACCAGAAAGGGTCAAAGTACACATTAGATAGATAAAATTTTTAACAGTGATTTGAAGGGTCATTAAAACACTCTACCAGAGGTATGAGTGCATCTTTCCTCATCCAATGTCTTTAATCTGGATGCGAGTCTCTGTTTTGAAAGATACACTTTAGCCAAACTATATATCATAGATAGCCTGTCCTCCATCTAGCTGATATTGATAACTGTCAGAGTGAAGATGTGGCAATCCAGATTTCAGCATGGATTGCAGAAGCCTGGTAAGAAATCTGGGTATGTGCTTGAGTTCATAGCTCACACAAGTCCATAGCAGTGCACCTATGGTGCTCTAGATTAAACCTTGGCTATGACTCCCTCGTTGCAACCTTGCCTTCATTCTGCTGTGTAGACACAGGGGAGGAGGTAAGGGTGAAAAAGAAAAGTAATATCTGAGTTGAGGAGTAACTTTAAAATAACAGTAGGGACCTCAGACTTGAAGTTTTGTGTAGGGATTCAATGGGAATATTGTGTTGAAGGTGGAAGAAAGATAATTTTAACAGTAATATTTTATAAGCACTGTAGGGAGATATTATCATAGGCGAAAGAAAAGGCATTCACAGTAGGCAAGAGACAGAATGAGAGCTGTGGTGCTTAATCTGATGGAAAGCAGATCTTTGAAATATTGTGAAAAAAGAAATGGCAAAAATCTTGTTTCCAAAAAACCAACCAGCATAGCATGTAAATGACAAACTCATTTTTCTTTCATCTTAAAAAAAGAGCTACATTTTGATCCCACTTCCAAACTTAAAACACTTAAAACACTATAAATGAGCCAGCCAGTCAGGACTAACTGAGACTACAGCATGGTTTCACCACCCTACTTTACATTCAGCGTCACTCTCGGCACTGCATATGTCATCTGTGGGGTTCGAATTCCATAGAGCTGACCAGAGTTTGGTCTGATTTTACATGTTGTTTGAATGATCATAAAGATAGGAGGATTTTAAAAACATGATCTGGGTCGCTGCTGAGGTTTTTAATACCTCCTATTCTGAGGTCACTTGGATTCAAGATTTCTGCTTAGGCCTGTCTCATATGTTTTTACAGATACTCAAAAGCCTGTAATAGCACACACAGAGGTTATACTAATTTCCAGTGCCTAAATCCCTTAAATGCTTTGGGGATTTCCCTGCTAATCCTCTTTTTAATTCATAAACCTAGAGGGTAGGTTTGGGACCTTGGGGATTTATTCTTTGTGCTGGTTGTTTTCCAGCCGCAGAATCTTTCAAAGGTAACAACAGTAAGTGCTAAATACACAAAGACATAGGAAGTTTATACGCTGTTTGTATTATCAAAGTAATCTGCCAGTCTTTATTTGGCAAATGAAGGGAAAGAAAGCGTGACGATTGTTAGTAATTAGACTATTTATAGTAATTTTAAACACTTACTAACATTAAATTTACGCAAAAGTGTTAAATCCTGACTGAACAACTTAAATCCTTTTCTTTCCAAGGGCAAAATAACTGTATTAATATTAATGAAACCACAAAATACAAGTTAACTGACACCAGTTTTGCAGTTGCTGTATTTTATTACTGAAACTTTACTACATTTTTCATATCTGGATATAAAAAATATGAATAAAACTATCACATACCGTTCTTTGTTGTAAGTGACATGCCTTTTCTTTATGATGCATGCTTTGCCGTAAAAAGGGAGTGCTTAATACATTTCTGTTGGGAGATGCCTATTTATTCTGACAAACCGATCAGCCTCCAGGGTGTTCTTTTGCCACAGAACTGATTTTACATCTCATCCATTATCTAATAAGATGTGAAAAGAGTATCCTGTCTCACCAAAAAAAATCAGGCTTTGTTTCATTACAAGGATGTGGCAGGCTCACTCATGGACTTACTTGCAGGGTATACGATTGTTAGTGAAAGGCCCAGTTATACACTCATACATGTTTCCAGTACAGCAAGCTACAGGGAAACCACTGGCAACATTGGTCCTCAGGAATTTTTATTTTTAAGGTAAGTATAACAAGTGTCCTCTATAATAAGAAAATGGATTTCACATCTTTAAGTAACACGAGTTTATGAATTTTATTATTATAATAAATAGCAACGCCACATAAACTACATTGTGAGGCAGATGGAATGTCTTTGCAAAATATATGCCGTGTTGGGGTTTTTTTTTCTTTCTTCAGTATTTCCCCCTTTTCAACGTTTATGAAAGGTTTAAAATTACACTTGCATGGGAAAAGTGGGAAAGACTGGATTGGGGAAAGCAAGCTGAGGCATTGTGTGGTAAGGCAGTGATAGAGCAAGTTTATACAAAACCCTTTCAGACAAATGTTTTCAGCCAGATGCGTTCACAAGGAAATAGTCATGAAGGAAAAGAGAACAGACACACAGTAGGAAATACAGCTAAAGCGGGCCATAAGCTTAATTGTTAAGGGATAACAAGTCTGAGATATTGGGTATCCAGACAGAAAGTGCCTCTCTACGCATGTTTGAGCAGTGCTCCCCACGGCTGAAACTTTTGACCGCTAAGGCAGAGCAAATTGTTGTTGTATATGAATCATGCTCTATTACAACAATGCAGCCTCTCATACAACATACCTTGCAAACGTGCCTCCATCATTACGCTGTTTGCTAACAAGCGCAAGTGAATTAACAAATCAGTGTTAGCCGAAGTAAAAGAAAACATTTTAAATTGTTGCCAAAATAGTGGAAAGAAGTGACAAGAAAGCAAACAAGTAATTAGGTTCGATGTCTCTGGAAGTTAGAACACTCACTCCATTCCTCCACTCCAAATTTCCCTGACTCTCTGAATAACAGCATCAACCCCTTTGGACTTGCACAATGCTTCTTTTCATAAAAGTACAGTTTCTTCAGCATGACAATGAGATATGATTTTCAGTGCTTCTTAGAAAAGTGACAATAAAGCTTGAAAGAGTTCAAAATGAAATTGCAGAAGCTGGAATTTGTGGCAGACAAATGTTCTCATGTCACGTCCTCCTGATATCCTTTATTCATTACATGTGAATGCAGCTCTGTATCTAAAAATCAAGGGTGTTTTATCAGTCTTGCTTATAATGCCAGTCAGAATGGCTTACTGCTGAGAGATCTTTCAGAGTCTGGAGCTGCATCAAGACAGCATAGCTTTAAAACAGCATAAGAGAGACCCATTTTACATTATTGACTTTTCCCATTACCTGCAAGGACACAGAATTTAATGCAGCATTGATGGGTCAAAAACTTTGACACATGTCAAGTCAGATGTCTTCATTTTAGAGTTTTTAAAAAAGGCATCAAACTTGATACATATGAGCCAATTTAGGTGGCAGAGGCAGCTCAGACTGAGGTAGGTGCAATTGTTTTACTCATGTGCAAAAGACATTACTTTTGAAGGAAGCCTGTGTAAAAAGCAATGTAACTTAAGAAAGATGAAACCAGAACAATTGCTAGAAATGCAGTAAGGGTCTAGAGATAGTCCCTTAAAACCCATGTTAACTAACCTATCTTTGTGTTCTTTTTTATGGATTTTTTTTAAACCAGTCTATAAAAGTCCATGGCAAGGATAATTTTCTAGAAAATGGTATTTCATATGACCTATATAAAGTGACCATCCCCTAGTAAAGTCAGCAATAATTTTCCATAGAGAATGCATTTGATTCAGAACTATGAATAGACTGTTTTCATTAGTAAACACTACAAAGCAGACCTGCTTGTTTCATCAAGCACCCTTCTTGTATAAACAGATTTCACAGTAGGAGAAACACACCCAGAAGTATCTGCTATGACTTTATGTCCTTAAATGGACCATATAGCAAAATCTCATTTTTAATAATGGCATTGATGTTACTTCACCGATGAAATGTACAATAATAACAGCAAAATCGTTGTGTTAATGATCAGAGTGTATAATAAGATGCACAATTAGGAGGATTATGGGAATTTAATGGGATGAGAAGGGCAAGAGGTCATCTTCTGTAAGACTTTTCATTATTGTAACCTGCTGTCTATATCCCTAATGTGTTTTTATGACTCGTGTGCTTTGGTTTGTTTTCCAGTTTGTGTTCTGCCGTGAATGTAAAGAAGAATACCATGAAGGGGAATGCAGCTCTCTCCTCAGCACACAGGGAGCCATGGCCCAGAAGGTAGGGATCCCACAACTCATTACATCCTGATCATTATCCCTGGCCCAGCTAGACGGATATTTGTCAAATGGGTCCTAATTATAACCCTAAGTAAAAGCAATTATGTTCATGCTGAATTACTCCAGCCATCGGAGTTGCCGAATTGGCTTTGCAGTACATTTCAGTCGCTCTGATTGATAGAGTAGCTGAGTTCTGTCAGAAACACACAGCGCCTCTGCCATCAGTTGATAAAGCAAAGGCCTTTCCAATGGGCTGTTGGGGCTGTCTCTATTCAATGTGAACACTTTTGAAAGACTTTCTGTAGTCTTGCTGCCTTTCAGCTTATTTTCAGTGCACCAGTCAGGAAATCATGTGGGTTTGGACTGAACAACAGGGTTTTTATACAGCCTATGCAGAAAATGTTGTTGATAATTTATGTTTAACTTAGAGAAATGAAAAAATGGATTGCCTAGGCTGGAAGCTGTTAGATGATAATTATTCTAGGCTGCTCTATAATTTTGTAGCTAATGTAGCTATAGACGTAGACAGGAAATAGTTTTTCTCTCCTGGCATTTCTCTTTGTTTGAGATTCAAGTTTCCCTGCTCTCCATGGCAAATAAATCACAGTCTTTCCAATTAGAGGAGAGGTGGGGGGGAGAGGGAGAGAGAGAGCGCTAAGAACAGGAGAGATACCCCCTAAATATCTCACAGCTTGATGCCCAGGGTGCACTCCTAGGAAGTAGAAAACTGATATTCAGGTATCTGGCATGTTTGATGCTAAGAGGAAACTTGAACCCTGAGCCCCCACACAGTCCAACGTGGCAGATGCAGGGTTGTGGGGAGGTGCTGACGGGGACTTGCATCTGGCCAGCTGTCAGGGAGACATGCTCAGCTCCTCTCAGTGCCTGCAGGCAGGCTCTGTCTAAGGCTGGCTTTTCAGGCCTCTCACTCTTTGGATGTAGAGACTGGGAAGGAGCTGGAGGCCTACTGGGAACCTGTGCCATGTGCAACCATGAGACAGTTCATTTGCCATACTTTGGAGACATTGCACTAGGCTATGAACTGTGTAGATATTCTTCTCGTTAACCTTTCTTAGTGAAGCTCTTCTAATTTATAAAAAGAATCAGCACTAGCTGAGACAGAATTAAACAGCCTGTATCCTAGTAGTCAGTAAGGGTATCTACCTCTGGTGCTCTGGAACACGTGTACTGTATGACAGCCAAAATCCATCTACTTTCCCAACCTCTAGTGATTTGTGATTCAGATGTGGTATGCTGTGTTTAGCAGCTATCAGCAAATTTTAATTCCATGAATTTACGCAACCCCCTTTTTTTCAAGCCATATATGTACAAGGAGTTTTGCAGCTTAACTACCCTCTCTGAAGAATAATCTCCTTGTGTTTGCAGTAGGCTTCGAACAGTCTTCCAGCTCCCATTCACATGCCTGTAAAACCAAAACAAATTCAACAGAGACATTGAGAGACAAAGTATCCAATAGCCTAATAAAGTAAGAGACCAAGGCTCAATGTCTTACCTGAATTAAACAGAGCTAGAACTTGAATACTTCTCAACATGAACAGTGAGCGCTATATCCATTAAGCTATTTATCCCTAGAGTTTTGCTTGGAGTACAGAAAGACATCATGACACCTTGCAAATGAGTTCAAAAGTGTTGGCTTTGTGGAAGTTAGAGTCTGTGTAATTTCCATGCTCTAGGGCAGAGATAAAGGTGAACCAGGAACAATCAGATTACCAAAGGAAGAAGTAGTTTATTTTATATATTTGCATATTGCCTTAGCTTACCCTGATGACACTGGGAGCACTTCGTCCACCTGGTCCAGTATGTCAGCACATGAACTGCACCCAATTAGCCCTGTTAAGAAAGGTGACCATTTTTGCTGTTCCAGTGTAATGTGAACATTTTTGCTGTTCCTTCTCAAAGAGCTGTTCGAGAATAGCTAAGTGATAGTACCAGAATAACTTTTGCAGCTATTCAAATCCATTCTCTAGTATAGACAAGAGCACAGACCACCCAAAATTCATTTAAACTCTAACATAAGCTGATGTTAACCGACTTGGGTCAGCCTTGTTTTCCTCTAAGGAACTAAGAGAGCTGCAGTTATTAAACTTCTCCACAAGGTGGTGATGTGCCACTGAAGGAATGTTTTCCCTCACTTTCTGTAAGCAAGCAAGCAAGCAGAGAGGTAGCTAAAACAAGGCTAGTCCAGGTGCTGGTGAGATGTTGGTTTCATCTGAATAGCATCACTACAGCACTACCCTGCATACAACGCTCCTGTACAATACATAAAAAATATTCGTGGGGCATATACGGAAATAAGTGCATGTGGGACTGTTTCCATCTATCTCACACTGAGATTAATTTAAACATTTATCCACCTGTCCTTTCAACCTTTTCGTTCTGTTTGACCCTCCCCTGATAGGTGCACAGCCCTGTGCATCAGAGTTAACTTGCTATTATTGTAGTGCTTGTTCAGGCAGTAAGGCTTGTTTTATCTTTGATGATCACCTGTTTCATGGTACGAATAGTACACTTCCAGGGTTGTCTTCAGCTCCTGCAGTTTGACACCTGTCTGGATCCTTTCCATATCATTTATTTTAGAAACAGATCTTACTGTCACAACTCCCGCAGCTCAGATTTCAGAGTCAACCAGACACGCTGCCACCAAACCATTCCTCCCTGGAACCGGTGCAGGATATGTGGTGTCAGGAAAATATTTTCTATAAGAAAATTGCAGGTTTTATTTTAGCCTCTAGTGGCTACGGTAGTGAAAAGACCTTCCGTTGTCCAGATTTCTGCAAAGGCCTGCACGTCCCTGACATTCCCAGTGTGAGAGGAAGCACTGCGGGCAGGTTTAGGCCTAAGTCAGCATGATGGAGCTTAAGGTGGTGGGGCATGAGGAGCATGAAAGAGCTGGAAGAAAAGCCAGAAAGCAGCCTTTTTGTGGAGGAACTGGGTAGCCAGAAGTTGATGGCAACATAGAGAGCAGAAAGAGCTGCAGTGCCACTCAAAGCAGCCCTCTAATGGCCTGTGTGCCAGGGTGCTGCAAGGGCCATCTGCTCCCTGGGGCTCCCCATGGGTCTGTCAGGGCACGGACTGGCACCTCCCCGGGGACAGGGTGGGCTGAAGTCGGGACAGGACACGGTCCTGGGTGTGGGCCTGGCTTGGTGGGGCTCGTGGCCAGTCAGGGCAGGGCTGTGTGTGGTACTGGAGACCAGCCCTGCTGCTGTGTTCCTGGGGCAGGGGCTGATGGCTTCAGGGGCTGACGTAGGGTCCTGGGCTGTGGGCAGGGTGGGGACATTCCCAGGGGACTGGGTTGGGACAGCAAGGTCTGGTGGTACCCTCAGCATCTGACACCAATTTGGGAAGCCTTGGAGGAGATCCCTCAGAAAGAGTGGTAGAAACAGATACAGA
This sequence comes from Phalacrocorax aristotelis, assembly GCF_949628215.1. Taxonomy (NCBI): domain Eukaryota; kingdom Metazoa; phylum Chordata; class Aves; order Suliformes; family Phalacrocoracidae; genus Phalacrocorax; species Phalacrocorax aristotelis. The sequence continues at coordinate 75,541,230 of NC_134278.1, read as the reverse complement.
GGCATTCAGGTGTCCATGAAACCCAAGAGCTTTCAGAGATATGGTGGAAGCTCCAGAAAAAGGGGAAGGAAGAGAGCAGAAAGCAAAGGAGCCTGTGAGATGACATGGGACAACAAGGAGGGTCCAGGAGGCAGAAATGGTGGTGGAGAAAGGGGCTTGTGCTGGGCCAGATGTGAGAAGCAGGAAGGTGGAGGTCAAGAGCAGGGAGTGGAGCTGGTGGGACTGAAGGGAGGGAGAGCAGCAGGGAAGGGGGAATGGAGTCAGTTGTCAGGGAAAGGAAGAGGGCAACCGCGGAGCACAAGAGGGACAAAGCAGGTCCCACATGTGGTGCTTAAGGCTGTTCAAAATAAAGGGGTTTGAACCTTATAGTGGTGCAAAGCTAGAGGGCATTGCTTGCTGTTTGGGGTAGAGAAGGCAAACTCAGCAGCAGGCATGCAGAGAGCAACCTAGCTTTAAATACTGGTGTATCACGATCTTTCAGATCTATGCACAGGTATTGCATGCTCCATTGGGATGGATATCCACTGGGATGGATATCAGGGCTAAAATGTCCATATTTAGCCCTGATAAGCCATCAAAAGCCCATCTTAAGCATTTACTGGAGTAGGGCTGATTATTTCCAAACTTAGTGTATAAGTTACATAATTTCAGGCAAAATAAAATGTATCTGTGGCAACTTCAGTTGACAAGCTTTCTTTTAAAACCATTGCAGACTCTTGGAGCTGTTTGAAGTTTGCAATAAAAGAAGTAATCATATTTGATGGATTAAAAGGCACAGTGTGCATAATGGAATCAATGACACAATGACACAGTAAAGGTGACTCCAGCCAGATTTAGGTTTAGAAAGAACCACATAGTCCCAGCTATGTACACCACAAAACCAAGCTTCCTGGCCCCTTTTAACCTCAGCCATAGACTGTCTATGCTGGTGGGGAATCTAGCCATAAACCAGCTTCCTCTGTAAGGCCCTAGCTTAAAATTAGCATAGCTTTCCTAGAACAAAACCTTTCTAGACAGTTTGCTTTTTACAACAATAAGTAATGCACCTTCTTGCTCACTAGCAACTGGACAATAAAATGTGACCACATATTATATTTGAACATGCACAGAGTAGCTCCCAGGACTGTTTTGGTGCTGATCATGTTGATAAGATACCTGCAAGGTAAACTGTAATAGCAATAGCAATGACACTAATGTAAAGTGGCACATATCTATGTAAATGAACAGAATGTAGGGGACATAGACATAAATGTTTGGAAAAAATGACACAAACTGGATGAAATGGGTTATAAAAAGGTATGTTTTAGAGATGGTTCTATGGACAAACTTTTTCCAAGATGGTTTTAGCTGCTGACTATCCTGTCCCGCCAAGCCAATGAGTGTGTCATTATAAAAACGTAACAGCTTTTTTGCAAGTTTGCTTTCTCCGAGATTGCTGTGAATTTAGTAAAGAGAATAAATTAAATGTCATGATAGATTTCTATAGTGCAGCTGTACACAAATCCCTCCAATAACCTGCACTCAAAGGCTTGAACCTAAAAGAACATCTGATGTCTAATTCATCATCCCACAAAACCAGTCTGGCAGTCTTTGTAGGACCCAGAAGTAAAGCTAGTACATCTCATTTGAACGAACTCCACTGTTAGCCCTAGACCAGCAACAGCTGTAAACCTAAGCCTAGATAAAATATCTATAGTGGCTGGAGTCTTAAAGCTTGCCCCATAGTCTCTTCTACTCCATGCTCCAACCCAACCTTCTTAAAAATCCTGTCAAGCCACATCTAGTCTTAGTCCAAGACTTAATTCCAGCTAGTTCTAGCAGCCCTGGCCCTCCAATTTATTAAATCCAGCAAAATCCATCACTAAACATGTATCTTTAGTTGCTGGTGCAGCTAAAAATTGTTACCAATCTCTTGCATATAGGTTACAGAATAGGTTGTGTGAATTTCCGCCATTTTATTACATTGAAAATCTCATTACTTGCTAAAGGTGTTCATTTCAGACCAGGTTCACTGTATATGCAAAGTAAAAAATCTATTGTTAGTCTAATCAAAGTCTTTACTAATCAAAGAACTATTTTTATTCCATTTACAATAACACTAGGACTTATAGTTCGAATTATATATAGTTAAAATAATGGATATGCAAACTTTCTGGTGATGTCCATTTCTCTGGTGTTATGTTTAACCTTCCACTGCCTCTCAGGGTCCTAAGCTTGATGGTTTCAGTCTGGGACAGGGGCTGGCATAGCAAGTCCTTTATCAGGAGGAGCGTGATGTCGATATCAGTGGGTTTTACCTAAGTCGGTTATGTCTTTGTACTCTTTGTTATGCCTAAAACTGTTTCTACCTAGACCTCAAGGCTGCATTTTGGTAACTGACCACTGAGAATGGCCTTCCATATCACCCTGTGCCTGTGCTTTCAAGGCCTCTGCTATCATCCCATGCCTTTACTCCTCTGTGTAGCATTTTATACTAGGGTCAGAGACAGTTGATGCTGCCCGTAATACCTATACTTGTCATTGCTGTCCATTAGTTACAAAAACACATGTAACATTGATAAAACATGCCGTTATACAAAGTTATACAAAAGCAAAATATGTAGTAGTCACCTGGTCATTAGACAATTGCTGTCACTTGCTAAACCAAATCTCTAGGCAGACCAAAACAAGTCCAGAGAAAGCCTGATGGGTCCTGAGGCCTGTGGTGCTGGCTTGGCACAAAGGCTGTGGCCCCTTACAAGAAAGAGCAACAGCATTTTTAATGAGCCACAAAGCTACCTGTTCTAAACATTCATCTGCAATCTGTTTAAATGTAAGTTTATAGCTAGTGCTGTAAAACTTAACTTCAACTCCACTCCAAACCTGTGGGATGCTGCCTGTCCCAGCTGTAGCCCTAGGCTGGAGGACTTGCTCAAACCCAAATCTCAAAGCCTGTCCCCAAACCTACCATCTTCAAATCAAACTTCAGCTTTTTGTTATTTGAATCCCTGTCCTTATAGTACTCAGGTAGCTGACGCAGGATTTGGATATTAAGTTTGCTTTTCTGCCACTTGGTGGTATAAAACTTATCCAGAAGCCTTGTCAGCCCAGGAACGCATCAGACCAAACCAAAAGTAGTCCAGTGCCTCAGCTGAGTCAGTGCCAACCTCAGAGGTATCATCTTTTCCAGACCTCATCCTATTCATCAGTACATGCTACCTGGGCCCTGACTGCAACCCTAACCATAGTTTCAGGGCTCACACCTAACTCAGTCATGAGCTGTCAGGCAAACAATCACCTCTGAAGCAGACCCTTTTGATCACTTCCCAGAAATGCTTTTTGCTGCACAGGAGTGGCATGAAAACATGCCTGCATGTGCACACACATCCAGGAAAGGCTGTCACATCACCTCACACCCTGCTGAAGTCTTTTGTAATGTAGTTCCTGGAAGGGCTCCCAGCTCACTTGGGCTGCAGGTGAGTCTCCAGCCCATCTTTTCCTCCCATTGCCTCATGTATGCAATCTCGAAGTTGCCAGTAGGTGGTATAAAATATACAGACCTTGCTGGCCAGGCCTCCCTTCCCATCCACTGAAAGACATCTGGCTAATCTCTTATGCTATTTTGCCTAGATTGCCAGCAAGCATGTAGGGTTGTGAAGCCTGGCCTCTGTGTAAGTGGTGGTTTGCTGTAATTATGTTGCAGAACATATTGGTCCACTGTGAGCACAAGATATTTCTGAATTTGATTTTAATGTGGAATTCCCAAATAAAGATGCTTTCAAAATAACCTTAGCTGAATTATTGTAATGCTAAGATATGAAATATTTAGCTAACGCTTCATGAAAATCAGGCTTGGTGTAATGTATTTCTTACAACATTGTTGTGGAACTGAAAAACTATGCAACGTGCATATTAAATTTTAATAGAAGGACATAATGCTGACAAACTTGTGGAATTGCATATGTCTCCTGAATTACTGTATGAAGGAAGTAACAAGCTCCTTTTCTATTTGAACCTTCAGTGAAGGGTGAGTTGTTAGGGAAATCAGCTATTATACTGGATTCCATAGTTGTGTGACCTTCTGAACCAGTACTTCGTTATCAGCATTTTGTGTTTATGCTCTAAATATTGCAAATATCACTTTCAGAATTCTTCCTTCACTATTTCAGCAAAATTTCCATACCATTTTCAGAACAGTGGAAAACAGGTGAGGTATTTGAAATAGTGTGCCACAGGCAAGAGTTAAAATGAGAAACACTCAGCATTTCTATGTAAACTTATTTCTCTACTCGAAAGAGGGGGGAAATTAATCAAAATGCTAAATAGTAAATGCTTACCACAGAAAAATCATGAATTATTTCACTGCATTTTAGTGAAAGAAAAAGCTACTGAGGAGGGTCATCATACATAACATCTTTCAATGAGTCCTGAGTCACAGTATGAAATGTGGAACATCTATTATTAGACCATTGATTTTTTTTTTCCATCAGATAAATTTAAAAAGTTAAATAAAACATGGCTGTACAAGAGAACAGTACACCTACCTTGATTTCTAAAGTATCTTAAACAACTGGAAAAGAAACTGAGGCTCAGGGGTTTAGTAGCTAGTATATTCACAATGTCAAGCATAGGACGTTCAACCCACAGATGCCTAATTAAAGGAGCAAGAAAAATAACTATAACCGGGAAATGTCCTGTAAAATTAATATCCATGTTATAAATAAAGATGCACCGGAGGAAATCTGAGAATAGATCATAACTTTCTGTCTAATGAGAAATAGATGGGGACTATAGAGAGAGAATTTTAGCTTTCCTATTTTGGGCAGCAATAAAACAAAAAGATGTGACAGGCTGCTTTTGTTTATGAGGTTATGCTGGCAGTCACTTGCAGCTGTGTTGCCACTTACGGGGGAAGGCATGTTCTTTATTCCACTCAGGGAAAACAGTTATATAAGACTGACCTGTATTAGACTAGATTTTTCTGCTTTAGTGCAGTGTAAATTCAGTATTCACCAGCTCCTTGAATTTCATTCATGCTGATATGAACAGCCCTAACATGCAGAGTGAGAACCTTGATGTGCAGTGTCACCAAACCAGAGCTCTCTGATTTCATTTAGTAAAAGTCTTTTTCATCTTGTATCAGACACAATAGCCTGTGTATATCACTTTGATTTTAGCTAGTTGCTGTCATCACAAAGCAGCTCTTATTTACTGCAGAATTCCCTAGACACACCAGACAAATTGGCTCACACAAATCTGCTCATCTGCTCCATGTTAGTTTAACTGGGATCAATGTGGTACCAACACCTCTCTTTTTCCAGTGCATGAAACATATTCTCATTGATGGGTATCTTTCCTGTTCCACACCTATAGCTATTTTTTAGTGTTTTAATGAGCCATAATCTTTCTCTAGACTAGAGCACCAGTCCCATAGCTATGTGCACCTCTTTTTGTGAGATTTTGACTCCTATGTGATTCAAATAATGGCATTTTTTTCAAAAGTCTTCTAGCCTATCTATTGCCCTAGATATATGCTATTTTTTTCCACCACAACTGAAGTAAAAGACAACAGTAAACATGACAGAAGGTTAATTCATGTTAATATGTTCAGAAAACAGCCCAGAAGAAGTTGAGGAAAAAAAAGAAATATAAGTTGGACTGTCACCATTTCTTGAAGACGAAGCTTCAACAGATGAGGCTGCTTTTGCTTAGATCTCAAGCCCAAAATAATTAGTGGGCAGTGTTAATCTAAATGTTATGGTGGGTTGAACATCGCTTTGTGTACAATGAATTATTCTTTATCTTCCTTTCAAACCTTTTCACATATCCATAGTTGTTCTCACATTTGTGCTAGAAAAAAAAGTCTTTCAGTTTTGAGACATCTGAGCCTTTTTAAAATGCTGTACTTCACAAGAAGTCATAAACATATTTCTATTTAAAAAAAAAAAATCTTATTTTTCCAAGAAAAATTAACTTTAAACAAAGCATTTCTGATCAAAAGGAAAGGTATTTCTGACTTAAAGGAAGCTACACTAGGGTACATTTTTTTACAGATATTTTTCTTAGCAGAAAGGAATTAAGTACCAACAGCAAACAAGCAGGAGTCCATAAATTACATTCACTAAAGCTAAGCACAACATAATGCTAACAGCTTCATATTCTGTTCCAAATCTTCAGTTTTCAGATGTTGTCTATACTAGGCAAAATAAGCATGGTCATAAAAGAGGTGTGCTTACATAAGATAGTATATAATGTGGAAGATGTTGGAATTTAATATTATATATCTAATGCTTCCAGTATTTTGAACAAGTTTTGCCATAAATGTTTTTAATCTGGATGGTACTGCTTGGTTGCTGACTGTGAACCCTTACTGTTTTTACTCTATGTAGTTCCACCAACAAGTCGATGTGTGCCCTATTGCCTGAATGAGGTGCTGCTTTAAGAAGGACACTTTATTTCTGTTTCAAGATGCTTTCTGTCTCTGTAGGACTTTTTCCAGTACTGCCTGATATTGATTAACTGCATAAAAAGCTTTCCACGTACATGTTCTTGTATTGCTGCATGGTGCTCAGCAGTCTCTGGTCTCTTTATCCCTGTTAGTTTTTCCAAAGGACTCAGCATAGGAACAGAATAGAAGTAAATCTGCGTCCTTCAGTGATAACAAAACAGACGTTTTCCCCTATCTCACTAAGGGAATATTGCAGAGGGGATGTTGAAAAATGCTTGCAACAGCTCTTACTGTAACTTCCTGTATTTATGGGTATTCATCCCTGGTCATAATGTGCAGCACAAAAAAAAATTCATAAAGTGGCATGGATGGAATCTAGTAGCTTTTCAGTAGTGCTGGGACAAATATTTTGTAATAATTGGGGAACTAGAGCATATGGTATGGGGTCAGCATGACAAGTGATCAAACTCTCATGTCCTCAGCAATCTGGCATGTAATGCACACCTGGAGCATGTCTGAACTTCCTATCCAGGACCAGGAAGGCCAAATAAAGTGGGAGCCACCTCTGCTCAATAGACCTGCTCTGTTACCTAGGCCATTGTCACAAAGATTAGGTTCACTAGCTTAGGACAAAAGAAGGTGATTTAAATAGACACTGGTAATGGAGAATTGCCATACACGTTTCCTTTATTGTTTGAGGAGAAAATGCGGATAAATATATGTGTGCTTGCAGTCATTGTATGTGGAGCACTAAACAAAGCACATGAACACTGGAGGCTCATAGATCAGTACGGTATGATTTCTTTACTGAATCGGAGGGACTCCAGCACTGTACCATTTCTCTGCAGTTGCTTCCTGCAGCAGGAATTCTTTAACTTAGTATTCAGCAAGACTGGGCGTAGGAGGGATGCTTCAGCTCTAATGGGCTGAAAATATCATGCTACTGCACCTATTTAATGCTAGAATTTTTGCAATGGAAAATGTTAATGTAATAATTCACTCTGCTGTTTTCAGCAATTTGTTCTTTCTTGGTGAATTGCATATGTGCGGTTTGAAGTCATTTATTTTAGTTATTCCTAAGCTTTCCCAAGTTTGCATTTGTTTTCAGAACTAAGATCAAATATCTGTATACAAATTAAATTAGGAATTTGGCATGTGAAATTTTGCCTCTGTGTCATTTGCTATTAGGGCACAACAAAGACATGAAAATGGGGAAAAAGTGTTTCCAAGTACTGAATCCCACAGTTTGTATTTGGACTATTTGGGGAAAACAGAGTGACTGTGAAGCTCTTCTGGGTTGACTGCAAAAATTAAAAATACATCTAGTATTCTCATGTAGCTATTATTCTGAAAAGAACAGCAATATTTTCTCACTGCTATAGTGATTTTCATCTTGAATTATCTTTAACAATGTTAAGTAATTAATTTCCATTGCAACCAGATGAAATTAATATGACCTTCTGTCCCTGGGCAAACTGAGGCCCAGGTCTAGCATTCCCCACTCTCCCCATCTTGTGTTCAGGCCTCTCTGAATTAGCTCAGATTGCCTGCTAAAGTCATCTTTCCTTAAACGTCAAGGTGTTGCAGGATCAATACCAGATTATGTTCTTCGCTATTAGCCTGAGCGGCTTTTTCTATTTCCCAGAACTTACGAATGTACCATTGTATAGAGGTCATCCTTTTGCCAAATTGCTAAATAATCCAGCAGGGTGCAGGGCTGAGTTCCCTCTCCAGAAGCAGAGAGCTAAAAGTAAAAGTCACTTCTAGGGTACAGCTGAGAAGACTTTGTTCACTTTTGTCACCTCTGCATCAAAAATTCTGGCAAATTGGAGAATATTAAGTGAGGAACAACAGAGGCGATTAAAGGGCTGAGGAGATGGATGTAGGTAGTAAAACAAAAGAAATAATACCACAAACACATTTTTGAGGTTCCGTCATTAAAAAAGACTGGTGGGATTTTTTAAGATGCGTGTTGCAATGACCACCAGATGAGCTGGAAAATAATTTCTGAAGATGTTGCTCTTTGTTACTCCATTTTAGCTCAGGTACCTTCAGCAAAGAAATAAAATCTAGGTCTTACTGACACCGCAACAACTCACAGGTTTTATCAGTAGTAGCTGAGCAGAAATCAGTAGAAGTTATGGTTGTGTTGCGTGTTTAAAAGTTGGGCCAATTTCCTTTTTCTGTCTTATTAGAAATAAATATTAAAAAATTACCCATGTAAATAAATATTAAAAGACTATCCACACAACAGCCTACAAGTATTTAGAAGGTATACACAAAGAAGTTATGGCGATTTTTACAAATTATGTCATTTCATTTAAGCTCATAATTTCCCCGCGTGCTTGAAAAAGCCCACACTGCAAACGGAGAGAGCAGAACTTCAAGGCTGGATCATGCACGTATTGTTTACAGCTACTATTCACACAGTTGCCAACCTTGTGTGATAGAAATGACCCAAGGCACTGCCACCTCTTTTGTCCTTGTACTATCATTTTAGGTAGGAAATTGCCAAGTAGGACACGTGTATAGATTATGTAATTTTGTCCCAGTCATAAATAGGACAAACACTGAAGTTCTTTTAAAACACTTTTCCTGATGACTTTTTCCATCTGTGTCGTTTGGTCTGGGGAGTTACTTGCTTTCATTGTTCGCTGGGGTTTTTTTTACTCTTTTATTCCAAAATTTTTGTGTTTCGTCTTTGTGCCTCTTAAGGCCTCTTCAATTTATATAGGTTTATGTTTTAATGAAATCTAGATCTTCAAAAACAAGGAGTATGCTTCATTAGGAAAAACAGCTTCTTTCCAGGGACCCCACTACTCTGCATTACCAAGTGTTGCATTGCCTTGGTGGTTTTGCTTTTCTTGCAGGCAGGTCTTTAATCCCTGAAGCAGAATCAAACCTACAGTGTCTAACATGTCACATCTCAGCCAGGTTCATCTGACCCCTGCTTTGCCTTGCCTTTTGCTTTACCTGTCTTTGTGCATTTGCAGCACAGCTTAATGCCCCCTGTGTCCTCCTGCCAGGGCTTTGCCTGCTACTCGGGGCAGGGAACAGTGGGGAGGACACAGCCTGTGCTGCACCTGGGTGTAGGAAGGACCCCCAGGATGGCACACACACCAGCTGCTGCAGCTCCCCCTGCCAAGCTGCAGCCTGGGATCTAACCCGATACATGTGTTGTGCACGCTGGGAGAAAATAAGTTTGCATTTTGAAACAAAAATTCTGCATCTCTCACAAAGTCCAGCCTACCCGGTCTTGCAGCCACTCCTGTCTGTTCTCACAGGTAAATAGGTATCACTTCAGTGTAGGCACCATGACCCAAAGACGCCTTTCAGCATTCAGCTAAAACTATGACATGCCCACAGGAGGTTTTTTCTCTCTCTTTGCAGGGGTACGTAGTTGATGAACGTGCAGCCATGCAAGCTCGATGGGAAGAGGCATCTAGAGAAACAATCAAGAAGACAACCAAGCCATGCCCCAGCTGCAATATTCCAGTAGAAAAAAATGGTAAATTTATTAGATATCTCATACTTAACTGTCTCTTGAAATTCATTTTACAATACAAATATATGAATGTGCGTGTGTACATATTCACACTATTATTCCAAGAGAGGGAGAGCACACAGAGCTTGAATCTTCCATCTGTCACTTTACCTAAATTCTCTGAATCTAAATCACTTAGTTCTAAAGCCACTAATTAACCCTGACAAAATGCCCGATTATGTTTTAGTTAGGGAAGATGAGGCATAGAGAGACACTGGATGTAGAGTTCATATGACTTCAGTCAGCTAGTTGTCTAGATTTTCCATTGTCACTGAAAAAAATAGACATTTGTAGGGCAAAACTCATCTGATGCTGAAGCAGAGCATGTGTCTAAATGTAGGCCACAAGAACTGCACCTAAAAGTGGGGTGTGGAGAATTAGTCCTGCTGTAGATGTCTACACAGTACATAGCTGAATTTAGATGAGGTGAATCTCAGCCCAGTGACGTGACCACAGTAGAAGAGCAGGTCAGAGCAAGAAACACAGGTCCTGACAAACTGGTTACACTCATCAATGCTTACTATGTAGGAAGAAAAGTAATCTGCTGGCACTGGGGTGTTTAAAATGGGGAACGGGAACAGCAAGTAGGCTTTACACTATAGGTTCATGCTGTTGCAAGATTTAATTGCATTTATGTTAATTAATCAAAATACATTAAAAGTATTGCCTAAATAGTGTACGACTATTAAGTATAGAGGAGGCTTCTCAGTTTTGTGGCATCACTTATTCAGATGGGACTCTGAAAACCCCAAATAAGACACTGTAAAATGTGAGAACACTTCAAGCAGTGATACTACAGAAATATTACTGAGGAAGAAATAGGACAAAATCCTGAAATCTGGTGTTTCATGAAAGAAAAGAAGGCAGTTGGCAGATGGAAAGTGGGAGACTTCTTCAAGTACAAGAAGCAGAAGGAAATAAAGCATGAATTCAAGAGCGGGAAGGCGAGACAAGATTTGGCAAAGTGTAGAGAGCAAGGTGGGCAGCAGAAGAGAGATAACAGAGGGGTAGGTAAAAAAATTATTTACAGACTTGTAAAACAGGCTGTAAACTAGAAGTTTGAAATGGATTAGAAATAGACAAATGTTAATCTTGACTATTCATACTTAACACTTTGTGCATAGGCAAATTAAAAAATCTTCTGGTCATGCTGGAAGCAGTGCTAGGACCTTTACTTTCTCTTAGTCTCTGCTACAAAATCTTTACTGTTAAATTACAGGCAGTTGTCACTTGTCACAAACAGGATATCCGTATTTGACACCATGATATAATTTACACAACTCCCACTAACGTTTAGGGAAGTTGCTTGTAAAAATCCTCAATGTGTCAAAAAGGAAATAAAGGCCATAATACTTTTTTCCCTTGAAAGAAAATATTTACTGAAAATGGATAATAAGCAGGAAAAGACCTTTCCTTGCTTATAGCCTAACCCATGTCAGAACAGTGTCTTGTAACACAAAATGCTGAAGCCACAGCAGCAGGCTAGAGATGTCTCAACTTACTGGAATCAGCTGGTTGTGCTGCCATTCAGAGGGACCTCGACAGGCTGGGCAGCGGGCTGAGAGAAACCTCACGGCGTTGGGAAATGCACCGGTACAGGCTGGGGGCCAACTGGACGGAAATGACCTGAGTGTTCTGGTGGACTATAAGTTGGACATGATCCAGCAATGTGCCCTTGCAGCAAAGAAGGCCAACAGCATCCCGGGCTGCATTAGGAACAGCATCACCAGCAGGTCGAGGCAGGTGATCCTTCCCCTCTGCTCAGCACTGATGAGACACGTCTGGAGTGGTGGGTCCAGTTCTGGGCTCCCCTCTACAAGAGAGACGTGGACTAGAGTGAGTCCAATGAAGGGCTACAAAGATGATAAAATGACTGGATAAATAAATACCTGATGAGGGGAGCAACGAAGACAAAGTCAAACTCTTTTCAGTGGTGCCCACTGCAAGGACAGAAGACAATGGGCACAAACTGAAACACAGGAAATTCCGTTCAAACATAAGAAAATGCTTTTTACCATGTGGGTGGTGTAAGACTGGAACAGGTTGCCCAGGAAGAGTCTCCATTCTACAATATATTCAAAACCCAACTGGATGTAACCCTGAGCACCCTACTTTGAGCAGTGGTGGGGTTGGACTGGATGATCTCTTAAGGTACCTTCCCACCTCAGTGATTCTGTGATTCTGTGAATTAAGGTGTGAAGCTTAAAAAGTGCAGTGCTTGCTTTCTTCTCTGGTCATGGGTACCGCACATGCCACCTTCTAGGCTGACATCTGTGAACTGAAAGGAGCACTTCTCTTCTGCCTAAGTACAGCTGGTGTCAAGAGGCTGACGACTGTACACCCAAGTCAGCCAACAGTCCTCATTTGGGAGAAGTACACTAACTACACACAAGAGAATAATTCTGCCTTCTCTCCCCAAATGCTTGTGTGGACACTTTCTTTTACAAGGGACAGTGACAGTGCCAATAACTTTTGTATAATAGCCTATTCCTCTATGTCAATAACTTCTCTATAATAGCCTGTATAGCTATAGGCATTGTAGAATACTCCTATATGCCAATAATTTTTCTGTAATAGCTGAAATGAAAGAGGAAAACACTTTCCCACAGCTCAGTTCTCAGTCTGAGTGAGTTTAGACACACATCCACATCTCTCGGAGGACTGCTGGACTCACAGAGCTGTAGGCCGCATTGCTTGAGGCACTCTCCACTCTGACTTTGGATCTCAGCTGCCACGTAGCAGAGAATAACATGATTTATGTAGCTTAGCAGGTATAGCACATGCATGACAGAGGGTGCCTATTGGGCTTTGGGTCCTGTGCCAGGACTGAGATGCATTTTACCCAGTGATGGCTTAATATGAGTTATAAGAGAGGATTGGATCTAAACCTTAGGTAAAGTGTAATAGGGAGGCTGCCCATTGGTATGCTTACACTTAAATAAAATATAAAAATGCCTGGCGAATTGCATCTCTTACACAAAGATATGATCTGACAAATAGCCCTTGCCATCGCAGCTAGTTTTCTCTTTCTGTCACATGAAGCAGCCAGGCCTACTTTAACAAATCAGTTCTTGTGTCTCCTGCTGTTTTTACCTTCTGAGAATCATTCTGGAATGGCATTTATAGAAAAGGTGGTATAAGGGTAGCAGGTTGTACACTTAGGAGCACACCCTCCCTGAACATCCTATCACCATCCAGAGTCAAGCCAAGATGACATTTCAGCATTTCTTTATTCTGCATGCTTTTCTTTCAGTTTGAATTATACAAGAGATTTCTTTGTGTGGTAAGTAACATAATGTCCATTTGAAGTGTATTTCTGTAATGACCTTTGACAATGTTAATGTTTTATATATTACAAAGTAAACAGTTGATCAAGGTTGTGAGCAAAGAGATTAAAGCTGCCTCATAGTATGGGCAAGTAAGAAACCCAACACGCAGGAAACCTTGGTGCCATCAGAAGGTTGCTTCAGATACTAAGAAGGTCAAATCAACTTAAATTACAAATGTCATTTTGATATAATCAGCAGTCAGCCACCAAAGTCTATGTCTCCTGATTTATTCTCTTTGCAAATCTCTCTTTGTTCAACTTCTGGCTCATAGCTGGAGTAGGGTAGACTATCCTTGAGCAGACACAGCCATGATTGTCTTGAGAGGCCAGAGACTGTCATCACTTTTCCCTAGCCCTATTGCAGACAGGACTGCAGTTCCTATTCCTGCAGCCCCTCAAGTGAGACCAGTATGTTCCACCCCAGTAAGAGGCGGAGTAGCTGGTTTTAGAAAGTCCAGGAAAAGTATTCTTCAGGTTTGTTCTTTTCCTTTATTAAATATTCTACTTGGTTAGTAAATGAACACCTAAGAAAGTTGATTTTAAAACTGCTGATTGCTGATTAACATGTCCAAGTGTTTGCGAGGTACCAAGACTATTCTGTTCCTATTTTGCAGGTGGCTGCATGCACATGAAATGTCCTCGCCCTCAGTGCAGATTTGAGTGGTGCTGGAACTGTGGCCTGGAGTGGAACAGAACCTGCATGGGAGATCACTGGTTTGACTAGTGGTGCTGAGGCCAGCCTGCATCGCTGCTAAAGTTTGTTTTCTTCAGGGCCAAATTCTGAACTCCTTGCTTAAACAAAACTCCCTGTGGTTTCAGGGACACAGAGTTCGGAAGTTGCCCAGTTTGTTGGTTTTTGCTTTCTTGCATATGCAATCATATCAAAATCACACGCAAGTTATGCCAAGGGTTTTAAATCCACTAAGTAAAAAGAGTAATTGTTCATCATGGTACAAAGATAGGCAAATTACACCTTTCTGAACTTGTGCAGTCTGTCAGCACAGAGAGCAGACAGGGTTACCATGAGGAACTTTGCTTGACATTTATAGTCAGGAATCCATAATTCTTGCAAGAGAGAGCAGCCTGCATATGCGCATGTGAGTGCATGAGTGTCAAGGGGTGGGTGGAGGATGTTCCCTGCATCAGCTGCTTTTTCTTTGACCACTCCTTTGCTCATTCAGCACAATTCTTGATTTTGAGGCAGTATTTCTTAACAGCTTTTTTTGGCAGAGGGAAGACTCTGGCTCTTCAGTGTTTTCTCAGGGTTCCTTCCTAATAGGCTTTCTGTAGGGGTCTTGCTTTCACACCAGATTCTCATAGAAACATCCAGCTTTATGCAATATTTGTGCTTGTGTATTTGTAACATGCAACACAAAACCTGCCTAGGTACTCATTACAGGCTTTGTTGCCATTGGAAGATTAGCTAAGGATGCAGTTTCAGCTGTAACTGTGACTGCTGTTGCAGTGGTGACTGGATCTGATTAAGTGTTGTGCAAGCTAGGCTCACAGGGCTTCATTTTTCTTGTGCTTACAGCAATACTTAGGACGTGACAAGGGGAGGCAGGAGGAGACTTCTCAGGGGTTTTCTCTAACATCAGTCTCCTAAAATGAATTAGAATATGAGTGTATTTCTGAAAACACATTCACAGCTCAAACAATGTGGGGCAGAGAGACATCTTTCATTTTACAATGTTAACACAGTAAGTAAAGCTTACTAACGCTTCTAAGCCTGAACAGTCTTACTGTTTGGTGTGCTTTACACTGCTGTCTTACTCTGAAAAGAATGAGCACTGTCCTCAAACAACATGCCATGTAAGGATTTGCACAATTCAGTTTTGGAAAAAAACGCACAATAAATAAAGTGTTCAAAATTTTAAACTTTATATCTTTTTTCTTTTGAATACAAAGTAAATGAGCACAAAGATGTTGTGCGGATCATGTATTTCCTTGACAGATTCGAAATCGCAGCTGAAAGGCTAGCCCCTTGATTAAAATATACTAATAGCACAAAATAAATTCCAGGGCCATAGGCTTCTTGTATCAAGTTTGAATTAATATTTTGTATGGCATGGCTGTAGAGCCCTGAAAATATGGGTGTGCCTTGTATCAGTCAGTGCAGAGCAAGAAGCTTGAGGTATAAAGAAATCCCAGGCTCACTACAAAAATGCCCAGTTGCTAAAAGCAGTGGAATATTCATCTGTCTCAGCTGGAAGTGGGATTAAAATTCTGAGGAAACAAAGGGATGAAAGGATAAGGTAGAAAAATTGAGAGTGAACTGGTAGAATTAAGAAAATGAGAGAGAAAGGAAGAGGCAAAGCAAGGACAATGGCCATTTCTTAAAGGTCATTTTCCTTTTTGGCACCAGTGAACTAAAACGTGTGCAGAAGTAGCTACACTGAAGCATAGTGGTGCAATAGAACGCTGCGATGTAGGTCATTTAGGTACATTATCTTAATGGGGATATTGTACTGTGAGCTCTGATTATTTCATGATTTGATTTCCTGTACCTGGACCTATTTTATAATTTACATGGCTTGTTGCCAATAGGCTAGGGGAAAAAAAAATCACATTGCTTAATTTTACTTTGATAGTGTGCTACATGGGAGCTCATTGCTGTATTTCGTATCCAGAAACATCTGGAATAAAGAAAGGGTGAATCCCTTTCCCATTTTTTTAAGCGTCTTTCTTACAGAGGAAGAAAAACTTGTTCACTGTAAGGCAGCTTCACTGAGTTAGAGCCTGCCCTAACAAGTTAATGTTTTAATTGTCACATAGAAACATGTAATTTATGCCCCTGGACCAAGGTCCATTGAAGTCAATGGGCTATAGATAAGATCCTGTATTTCTTTCTGGCCTGGGCAGGGCATGGCAGGCATGAGTCATAAGGCTAGAATAGAAACATCTCTTTCTTGGGAAGAACTTGTCAGATGATGGGATTATGAGCATTCATCTAAGCCATAAGCAGGAAAGAAGAATAAAGAAAGGGGTTCCAGCATTGACTCAAGATTATTCACTTTTAGAGGCTGACTTTATAGGCCCTTGTCACATAGCGTTTCTTCATACAGTCCAGATTTACACTCTGGAAAAAAAAAAAAAAAACCAACATGGATCCTGTAGATTTTAATAGAACATGTCCTGATCGCTGTATTAATACATATACGTCTGTATCTGTATACATACATACACAAAGTTTGAGATGGTATAGGCTGTCAAACTAATTCCTGTTTACAGTAAGAATAATTCTTACAGTTTCCACAATTTAAAGTATATGAAAAATCAGGATTAGTGCTCTGCTGACACTGTAAGAATGCTAGAATTTCTATAGAGACGTGTGAATTGGACATAAAATTTCCTACACTGATAATTTTTTTTCATGAAAAATGCTTTTTTAAAAAAATCTAAAACTAAGAAAAAAATCTAATTGATATTGTAATTTGAAACAAAAGAAAACAGAACAAACCAAGTTTTCAGTGTCTATTCAGACTGTTCCTCTTATTTCAGCTCTGAACTACCAGAGTGGAATTCATCTCACCCAGCTTAACTATCTAGTTGGTTCGGTAGCTTCAGAGACTCATGCAGAGAGCTGTTGCGCACGTGTATGGGGGGCTGCTGGGTTTTAAGTGCAATTGGTCATGGCTAGAGGCGTGATGGCAACACCCCTGCCAGGGCCAAGGTACAGCTCCTGACAGGATGAGGAGGACTGCAGAGCTCCCACACACTCTTGGCTCTGTCGTTGGCATGGAAAGGGGAGTCTTCCTTTTCTTAAAACTTAGGAACTGGCGTTGCTTATTAGCATCCATGAAGCCAGAAGCCAACCTTCGCAAACGTTTCCTCTGGTTTGGCACGCACAACTCTGGACGTAGTCCTGCGCAGCCATGGGGGTAATGAAGAGAAACAAGACTCAAGCATGAAACAAGAAAACCAGCCTAAGGGCATAAGCAGATGCAAAGGTTTCAAGAGCTTGTGGGTTTATGTTCTCCACTAGCATTACACTCTGGAAACACTAGTATTTAACTAAATGTTCTGTATATTCAAAGAAGATGATTTATTATGGTGATATAAAGCTAGAAAGAAGCTTGTATCTTTTTACAGCTAGGTTTGCCTTTGTTAATTGAATTCTCTTTACCTCAAACCTTCTTCTTTCAGATTACAGTTACAGATTTGCTCTCGGTACTGCAATCTGGGCTCCTTTTAGTGTATGTTAAATGGTTTAAGTAGAGGATGTATGCTGAAGTATTCAATAATCATTAACTTTATAATAATTCAGCTCAACAACAACAAAGAAAATCTCTAATTCCAGCTGGCAGTGAAATCTGAATGCCGACTAGATTAAGAAGAAAATATATAACACCTTGGTTCCCTAACGAAAAAGCGTATCTCAAAGCTTAGCATAAATAATAGTTTGGGAGCTGTGACTTTGACTAAAATATTGTTGATATGACTGCCTTATCTTGTCGCAAACTGCAAGCCAAATAATTTCATTTTAAAATGTACACTTTAAAAAAAATTCAGTTAATGGGACTTCAGAAGAAACATTATGACACTGTTGGGAAAGAAAAGTCACACTCTCAAAGGAGGGCAAGCAGTGGGGTTTGTTTTTTGCATATGAATAGTAAAGTACCATCTGTCGTGCAAACCAGTACGGTAGCAAAGCTTTTTGCCTACAGATCTTGTAGATCATGTAAACTGAAGTAAAATTTGTATTTGTGGAGGGGAACCTGGGGTACTTGGAGGTGAGAGGCCAGATCCCAAGAGATGCTGCTTCCCTGGAAGTTTGGGAAGATTTAGCCCTTTGTGACAGCTTTCTCATGCTTTGAGGCAACAACAGCTGCTACATCCCTCGTGTTCACTTCACTGCTCAAACCAGTGATGATTTACAGAAGTAAATCATTGGGTGCAGTGAGCTCAATAAAGCAACACTTGCAACAAGATAGGAAGGATCAAGAGTACTATCAGCTCTGAAGACTGGTTAGCCCCATGCTGACTTAATGTATCTGATTCACTGTTTGACTACTATGATGGTGGCTGATCTAGAGAAACCATAGGCAGAGATGGAGAGCTGCAGTGTAGCTTTTAACAACTGGATTTTGTTCCCAGGCAGCAAAATTCTTGTGCTTCCTTTGGTTCCCCTTCAAGCAACAGAAAAACCCGAAGAAGATAGCACCAGACCAAGGCTGCCAGAAGAAGGAAACCCTGTGTCTAATCAATCCTGATGGCCCTTCGGCAACTTCTCCCAGATGTATCTGACAGCACAGCATAGACAGTGATTCGGCAAAAAGAGACAAATGTACTCCTTTACATTTAATCTGGCTTGATTACAGTTTGCAAGGAAATATTTCTTTCTCTAAATAGCAAATTTAGAAAAACACCTCTCCTGTTTTTTTTTTCAAACATGTTTGTCTACTGATTCCTGTTACTTTTATTTGTGTATGTGTTTGTCCACATGATTCCCATTCTGTATCATATATTAATTTCTAGCTGTGGCTCCTCTTCAGATAGTTAATCCTCTAGCAGTTTTCACTTGATTATCTAGGAACTACTAGGGTGCATGCACTGAGCAGTTCCTTCTCATATTTTGGGTAAGTATGTGCAGACCAGAAAACATGGAAATGGCTTTAAGCAAGCAGTAAGGCAGGCAAGTTGAGAGAAGCTTATTTAATCGTATGGAGAATCGTATGTAATGTAGCGGTTTGTGTATCTGCAGGGATTTTTTTTTTTTTTTAGAAATCTAGAAATCAGGTCATATGCCATTTTGCTTTTCTTCATTATTATTAATAGTGCTTTCTACTTTGCTTTTAATTTGTTTTTCTTGTCTGTGTCTCCATTTTTCTGAATAATGGAATAATGGTTCTATGCCAGTAGATAAAATATGCAGCAAGACATCACCTGCTACATTACTTTTTGGCTTTTATCCCTAGAAAGCTTGAGGACTCTACATAATCTGTGAAGGCAGGGAAGTGCCATTATCTGTATTTTACAGTCAGGGAATTCAGTCCAGAGTGCACAACCAGAGTACACGGAGGCAACAGCTCAAATGTACACCCGCCCTTTCCTCGCAACCAGGGAAATCTGAGGCTGCACCGAAGTGGGGGCCACCTGCGAGCTGGCACGGTGATGACACAGGCTCACGGAAGCAGGAAGCACGTTTGAGGTTTAGGGTCCAGAGGTCAGCAGTATGACACTGGGGACAAAAAGAAACAATAAAAGAACAACACAGGATTTTTGTTGGCCTAAAGAGTAGTGACCTAGCCTGACAGCCTTTGCAAGCACTGGGAATTTTACCACTGGCTTCACTGGGAGAAGGCTAATTGAGAGACTTTGAAAACACCATTTAGTTTGACTTTTTAGCAGTACATAGGAGACCTCTGTGAAAACTTCACGTCCCAGTTTCCTCTTGTCTCTTTGTTAGCTGAATATTTCACCTACAAAACACTTTCATGCCCACTCTCTCCACCCCGTTTTAGTGCAAACTAAAATCCATCAAGCACTGATGTCAGGCTTGTTTTAAGAATCTTTAGTTAAGTACAGCTGAAGCGACTGTACACTCATTCTTACTTGGTACATGATTGTATTGTCTGCCTTGACAGCCTGACAACTTCATCTGCTGGTTACCAGGCTAAGAACTGGTTGGATGAAGACCTCAAGTAATGATCAGGAAATAGTGCTAAAATGAAAAGCGGCAATCAATAAAATGCAGTAGTAGCAGATACTACTTCTGCTGGGGCCAATATAATGTTTTTCTTGGCATGGATGCTAAATGCTCCTGAATAGGTTCAGCCAACTGGGTTTGTTTATGCCTGGAAGCTAAACCTGGAAAGCCCTGCATTGCTCTTTTCCAAAGTAAAGAGATCACAATATGGTAAAAGGGTTTGAAAGTTTTTAATGAATAGCTGAAAGTCCATGTGTTCCACAGCTGACAGAGTTAAAAACCAGAAAAAACAAACTACCTCACTGAGCTACACTGTGCTCAGTGATACAACAAATGCCAGGTTTGCTTTTTTTAAAAAAAAATCTGCTTCTCATAAGCAAAAAATACTGTGATATTTACATTTAAATCAGTCAGTTAATGAAGCTGAAATCAATTCTGATCTGAACTTTTAAGTTTTAGCAGTGATGTAACTGAATCTAACACTATACCAAAATGTTACTCAGGCTTTCCTTAGCAAATATTAAGGTGCTTGTTAGCTGAGTCACAGTCACTCTGGTCCTTATTTGATTTCAGACTTACAATGATCAAGGCTATTCATATTGCCTCATTCTGTTGGATTTTACAGAAAGCAAACACAGGCTTCAAAACTTATCTTCTCCTGAACTAGTAATCTCTTCTCATGTGATATTTGATGTGCACAAGGTAAAAACAATCAGTGGCATTTCATTTTTAGTCATCTTTTTTTGTGTAAACTTCAGGATAGAATCGAATAAATAAAATTATAAAGCCAAGTCTACACAACAGAAAGCCTACTTTTCTTGCTGTTCCAGTACAGCTATACCACAGACCTACCCAACACAGTATACCAGCTTGGTAGACATTGCAGTGTAGAAAATAAGCTGTAGATCAGCGAATTTATGTATTTATTTATGCCATTATATTGCACTATTTTTTTTAAGACCATTGCCAGTCTAGAAAACTTATAAGCCCCTTCCCTCCTCAGGAAGGACCCATTCCAAGAGATCCCTGCAGTGAGTGATTGCTGGGACAGTCCAAACTGCTTTGTGCATAAACTGTATCGTCGTCTGGGGGAGCTGGGGTATGGATTGCTCCCATAGAGTCTGATGTTTGTAAGTGCTCATCTCCCACTCAGGAACCCAAAAAAGGCCAGGTTGTCAAAGACCACCATCAGATGTCGTTTGAAAAAAAAAAAAAAAACCACAACTTTTTTCAATGTCTAAGCAAAGGTAGTGCACATACATAAAAAAGAACACTTGAAACTTTTTCTCTGATTCCGGATGCTGAGCAGTATGGAAAAACCTGGCCACAAGGAACTTTAAATCAATAAGTTTTCTTCTTCAAAAAACAAAAAAGGCCATGATCCAGAGCCCTTTGTGATGAGTGCACCCAATGTAATTTTTTTGCTACATTTCCAGCAAAGAAATATATACGTCATACTATTTTGCTATTTGTGTTTATTTAAACATCTGTATTAGATTGTAAAAGGCCTTAGTAGAGCTTTAGCAAGTCTCAGATAAATAATGTGTACTTATATCTATGCAACAGTGCTTCGTCCAAAAAAAAAATGGGGTTTCTTATTGCCTTTACCCCACTATGGAAGAAAGCATCATTATTACAAGCAGTAGGCCTTGACGGATGAGATGATCTTATGAGGTCCCTTCATATCTGTCCCTATAGCATCGTGTTGGCCTACACCCAAAGGAAAATTCCAACTTTGAGGACTATTCAATCAATTATTTAATTGCTTGCAGAAAGAGAGATCCAGAAGCCTTTCTTATTAATGCAGTCATTGTCTCATATCTAGCAGCTTCCCTTGCTAGTCAATGGCATTACCAGACAGATCTCCATACCAGGAGGTTTTTCTGATACTGAATGCCACCTAATTTTTTCACCTTCATGATATTAAGATCTCAGGAGTAGAAAGGTCTTGTTAGTTTGTTGTGCCCAGCCTACCATCACAGGCACCTTGTTATGTAAGGCTTTGTATAAATTTATAGAGTGCTCTTGCAAGCAATTTTTTTTTTAAGTTCCATTTGCTTTCATGGCAAGGCAATTCTGGAACCTGATTCCAGCTGCTAGTGATGAGAAAACTTTTCATTCCAAGGTATTAATGGCCAGCTTATAATTACATATCATTATATCAATGTGGTATGTAAGCTTAAGGTTTTGGGTTTTCCTGTTTATGTTAACTATTCGCTTCGTTCCCTGACTGGATGGAGTAGGCTGCAATCATATTTCCACTCCATTTGTTTTATTAGCCTTAATGGCCAAGCTCAAAAGCTTGGATCACCATTTCTCTAAACACCCTAGAACCAATTATTCCAATTTTACTTTACCTTTTTTTGAGTAAGAGTGATGGACTTTTGCATACGATGGCACACGTGGTCACACCGCTGCTTCTGGTGGCACTCATGCCTCCATGTCTCTACTGGAAACACTTCTGATACATGCCAGATTGCAACACATTGTTCACAGCCATCTCATGCTGGCAATTCATAACCATCCTATGATCACAGAATCACAGAATGGTAGGGGTTGGAAGGGACCTCTGGAAATCATCTCGTCCAACCCCCCTGCTTGAGCAGGCACACCCAGAGCAGGGGCCACAGGGGCGCGTCCAGGCGGGTTTTGAATGTCTCCAGGGAAGGAGACTCTACATCCTCTCTGGGCAGCCTGTGCCACTGCTCTGTCACTCAAAAGCCTTCTTCACCTGCCTTCCAAATGGTGCACTTCTGATTTATCACGTGTCTACACTTTCTTTCTGACTTTATTTTTCTCAGTTTCTGCACTTATACAGTGCTAACTGGCTGCTGCTGTGCATTTCAGGGTCCAAGAAAGTTACTGCAAAATGAGCAAGAACAGGAACATCCTTTGGTAATCACCCCTGTACATGTATGTATTCTGTTAGAAATGGTTTTTCCAAGTGCTACAAGAGCATCTTTTTTACTACTTCACAGTACTGTAAATCTGCTATTTTCTATGAATCTAGGAGCTCGACAGGTTTGAATACCGCCAGTTTAGTAACTTTTTTACTTGTTTGCCAAATGTGTTTCAGTTCTTTATCCTCAAGGTTCATCTATACAGCTATTGGTAGACCTCACGTAGATGTAGATGAATGTGGTGGGCTGACCCTGGCCAGCAACTAAGAGTACCCACCCAAATACTGACAGGCTCCCATACCCAGCAGGATGAAGGAGAGACTGGAAAGAGCAAAAGTGAGAAAAAAACCTCACAGTTAAGACAAAGACAGTTTAATAACTGAAGGGAAGGAAAAAAAAATAGTGATTTGAAAGCAATCACCCACATGCAGATGGGTGCCCAGCCAGCCTCTGAGCAACTGCTATTTTAGAAAGACAGCCTCCCAGTTTTATTGCTAGGCATGATACTATACAACATGGAATATTCCCTTGGCCAGTTCGGGTCAGTTCTCCTGGCTGCATCCCCTCCAAATTTCTTGTGCACCCCCAACCTACTTGCTGGGGGGCAGAGTGGGAAAAAGAAAAAAGCCTTGGCACTGTGTAAGCGCTCTTCAGCAATAGCCAGAACACTGGAGTGTTGTCAGTGATGTCTTAGTCACAAATCCAAAACACAGCACCATACAGGCTGCTATGAAGAAAATTAAGTCTGTACCAGCCAGACCCAGTACAAAGAGCTTGCTTTAAACTAGCTGGTGCAGAATACTGCTACACACATGGTCACAGCAGCATAAATTGCTTCCTCCCTTGGTGTCCCTAAGTGCTGTGATGCTTAAAAAGGATTGAGCTAACGATGAAGTATCTTCTCAGTGTAAGTATTGACAGGTTTTTCTGTACTTGACTGGCAGCCTATTTTTATAATTTTTGTATCTTTGAGATCTTTTTGCCTTGGCAAAATCTGGTTAAAATTAGCTAACATTGAAAAGCTTCTGTGGGAGGACTGACAGACAGCTGCACAGACAGATTCGGACAGCAAGGAAGCTAGGCTAAGACCCAGACAGCTAACTTAAATTCTCACTGAGCTACTGGCAAGTGTGGAGTAAAGGCAGAGAGATGAAGCTAAGCACACTAAACAGCCTCATTTTATCATTAAATGACGGCTACACAAAGCATTAAGCATTCCCCAGTCCAGTCTTAATTTCTACTTGAAATTGAGATCAGAAGTTCCCCATTAACCTAAGGGGCAAAGTATTGCATAAGTTTGGGTAGGTGGCTGTGACAAATGGATTACCTTTCCCCCCATCCTCTTTTGGGGATGTACAGTAAGCATGAAAAAGTTTTTTGGATTCAACCCAAAAATGGGGCCTTGTCCTGTGGTGTTATTGGGCATTTTTTCTACTGACTCATGGGAGAATGAGGTTGGCATTAATCAAACTATATCAGTGATGAAAATTGGAGAAATTATCTGATTCGTTTTCACCAAGTGTCAGCCTGTCTCTCTCTCGACTACACATGAAGTTTGGAGCAACCACACTCGTAACTCAGGTATCTTGGTTAAATATCTGGAATCGGTGGGATGACACCAGCAGCAGACAGCCTGATTTTGGCTACTCTTGAAAGATCAGTGGGACACGGGTGGCACAACTCCCAGCTCGCCAGGGAGGACTCCCAAGTCACAGCTGATTACAGTCAAACTTCTTTCTGTGGTGGCATTGGCCCTGTGATATATGAATTACGGAACCAACCTCCTCACTTCATGCAGCTTCAAAGCATGTTACACTCAGAGGAGAGATGAGAGGAGGAAAGATATAAAGGTGGCTTTCAGTGAGCTCAGCCTTCGGTCTGCCAGATGCCAGGCTAGGCCCCATTTATCAGCAGGAGGGAATAGCAAGAGTTTTCCAGAGAGGATTATAATGGCTTTTTATCAGTCAGTGCCAGTGTTTAAAATAATGCCCACAATCACATCCTTATGTTTTCCTACTTAGCTTAACATCTCATGGGGGATTTTTTAAAAGTATGTTTCACTTCTTTTTTGTTGAAATCATCGTACTATGGTGATTGGCAGAATACAAACTACATTGCTAGATAATAACTTTTTAAAAAAATTTAAATGGGACACATTTTTGAAGAGCTTTTTCACTCTTTATTGCAGTATCTAAGAACACTAAAGTTAAAATAGGATTTTGTCTTCTCTGCCATTTACACACTTTTGAACATTTTCCCCAGAATTAATTTTGTCTTATACCACCTAATAGGGACTAAATAAACTGCATTCTATACACATTGAGTTGAATATTAAGAAGGTATACCAAGATAGCAGGTGTGATTTTATCTCATGTATAGTCTTCTTGGAACATATACTACTCTATAGTATGGATGGAGTTTTCATTTCTTTCTGTAAGAAGGAATAAAAAACTCCAAAACTCTTATACAGGATTTTTTTTTTTCATAAAAAAACATACATAAAACACTTCACTGGGCAGAAAATTATTCAAAACTACATATAACATTTTAGCAAACTGCTTAGTGGAAAACCCAGCAGCAAATGCCAGCACCACAGGGTAAGTGGCCTCAGTGCACCCTCTCTGCAGAGAGCAATGGTTTGTCAGAAACCATTTCTTCAAAACATGGTTTAATGTTTCTGGAGACAGACCCTGAGACTTCCGTACTCTGACAGCAAAAATAATAATATTAGAATCTTCTCATGTAGCTATAGATCCTGTGCAATTCATTCATGTCCTACTTCAGTGAAAAAGGAAAAAATAAGCTTTTTATGTACAACCTTATCCCTCTGTTACTTCTTAGTTACAGACATTGTGAATCTTGCATTGCAAACTTCATAAATAGTGGTGCATCAACAAATGAACTTTGTTATAAATACGTCAACCAACATGGGAAGTTGGTAACAACGGAATGTGCATCCTGGTCTGCCTCTGATGACTTGTCTGGCCTCGAGCGAAATACATCAACATGTACTTTCAGATGTCTGACAAAACTATTCTGTGACAAGATATCTCCTTCTGTAGTAAACTGCTGAGGAGCAACTGTTGCTCCAAATATTCAATATTTCTCATTTAATAGCAAAAAACCCCAAACACCTAAACAAGCAAAACCTAATGGGTGCCTATGCTTCAGTTTAACTTCTTATTATCTTAAATAAACAAAGCAAGGATTGTAATTTCATCAAGAATTGAGTCTTGAAGAGTGAGCAGTGGTAGGAAACTTCAATTTGAAAGCTGAAAGTTTTCTAAGGTTATATGAGATTGGAAGAGCTTTGCTATAAAGGAAAGTATTAGACATGCTTTTCCCTTTTGCTGTTACAGTCTCTTATATCCCAACTGTAGTTTTCATGAATTACAACAGTAGCTATTATATCTAAGGAACAATGTTTTGACCCTGTGCACACAAATGGCTGGGTTATCAAATGTCCTGTTGTTAAGCAGGATGATAAAACAATTTCATCCTCTTTCCTCTGCTGCTGTTTCAGACTGCCTCTGCATACTTCAGTCTCTGCCAGCCAGGAGTGCCGTGCATTGCAACTGAAAGAGGCTGCATATGAGGATTTACGTGACTAGAGACTGTACGAAAGATAATGGAAAAACTGCATTTTCAGAACAACATTTGGACTCAGTGACACATCCCTTACTCATTGACAATCCAGATTCCTCCTCTTTGAACTTGCTATCATGTTCATTCTACAGCTCGCTGGTATGAATGTAACTCATCCCATATGACGACTATCACATTCCCACATACCTTTCTGGTACAGGGAGGGCATAGACAGGAAGAGCAAACAGGCTGACTATAAAACAGCCCTGAATTTTCCTTCCTTCTTCTGAAGAGCAGCACCAGTAATCATGAAGGAAGTTACCACTTAAGAGTTAAGATGGCAGAATCAAGCTGATGCCCCCTGGCCTCACTTCACAGGCGAGCTGTGAAAATAAACTTGGACACTGTAACAGCCAGTACCATTAAAAATGCCTGTGAGGGTTTAAACAACATGCAATAAATATGAGCTTCTGCTGCTGCCACACACATTGAACAAGGAAGAAAAAACAGTTTTGAATAACTTCTCCTTAAATGAGGCCTATTTGGTCTGTGCTCTGAATATGGGAAGTGGTCTGTGGAAAAAGAACAGGACAGCCATGCAATCTCAGACCTACACAGCATACCAAGACCCACAGGAGAGGGCACTTTCATTCTGGCATTCCACTTCTGAATGGCTGACTTTGCAAAATACCTTTTGCAGTTTATGTGAGTGGGTAGCATATAAATCTAAACTGGAACAGTGCATTAAAACACTTATTAGCTCCACAAAGCTTGAAGTCTCGTGCTGTAGCCACATTTTGCTACTCAGATTCATTTCAAGATCTGTTGCACACCTGTGCCCTCTCCCATCTCCTTACGAGAGCTAACTGTGCGAAGTAACTGTACCTTCCACACCTTTCTGCATAGATCCGATTTCAGCAAGGACCTTGGCAAACGTCCTCTGAAAAATTTTGCTGAAGTGGCTGAAGACGCTACCTTGCCCGTCTGTGTGTCCTGCCCTTCTTCTGTTACTTGCCTTATTCCAATGAACATTGAGCAGTTTGCCTTCGGGGATGATTTTGCTGAAAACCTGGGCTATGCCTTGGAGCAATTAAGACACAGGCACATGTTGCTCCTGCCTATTCTGTAGGATCAGTAACCCAAAAGGGTAAGGAGGGTAAGCCAGGAGACCAATAACATCTGAAAATGCCCCTGTGAGATTTGCCAAAGTCTGTCTTCTAAAAAGACCCTTAGCTATGTTGGTAAAGCACAGTTAGAAGGCCATAGTCTCCTCTAGTGTAAACCAGTATCTACTGCTGTGGAAATCCATGGAGCTACTCCAGGTTTACACCAGTTAACTCGTTATACCTGTCATAGTTTATGCCCTGATAAAAATTTAGCCAGCAGAAGGCAAGGTTCTGAATATGCTACACTGAGCAGACGTGTGTCAGGCCAGGGCATGTCTTCCTCTCTACGGAGCTGCAGGTCTGTCCCATCCCCACCTGCCCCCACATCACTCCAAACAGAGCTGCCACAACCTTCCCCAAAGTGATTTGCAGTCACTCAGGTAGCGAGCTGAATGCAACATTAAGGAATTCAACTCTTGTCTAATTAAGATGATGCAATCAACTGGTCCACAAACACTTAAGGATCTTCTTAAGTCGTCTATTTTTATCAGCTTGAGTGCCAGACACTGTAGTGTGAGGTGTTCATTAGTGCTGATATTTGAAGTCAGGGAAGTTTTATCTTACTGTATTTTCCCCCCATGAGCATTTGCTCTCTGCTAACCTACTCCCTCTGCCATTACTGTGCTGGCTCCCATTTGCTGCTAGCATCCAATATAAAGTCATTTGCTCTAAATTACTTTAAAAGTACTGATGGCCATGCTTCCAAAAATACACTCTTAATAACTAGCTTCTAGGCACAATTTTAGGATACAGGAAACTAGAAGAAAGAAAGGAACAAACTCAAATTCCTTTAAGTGAAAAAATTTGGGAAAGAAGGTTTTCAAGAGCTATTTTCTTGTGGGAAGATGCATATTTTCTATTTGTTTGCCTTCATTTCCTAATTCAGAAATGGCTTTTAGATTCCCAAAGACATTTATAATAAAATAGTTTATCAATAAAATTAAACAACTGCTGCTGCCCCAGCCTGTCACTTGTTGCCTCCATTTAGCTGTGGAGAATTATTAGTAATATTTTAGCAGTTCTTACAAAGCCTTATTGTGCTTCGTATCATCTAGTGTTCTATCAAAAGAAGACTGTTCATGCCCTTAAGGTATCACGGCTCAGGTGGCTGGTATTTCTTCCCTCTCACCCCCTCTTGAGCTCTATGTAGTATCAGAGCAACAGTCCGAGGGCAAAACTCTTGGAGACACATTAGATTCCCACAAGGTCCTGTTCCATTAAAAGAAGACCTGGAACTTGATGGCAAATTCCACAAAATGCTACAAAGGCAGCTACACGCCTACGGCTATGGTACACAGTGATTTGGCACACGAGCCCAGGAATCTCTTTTGGCTGCCGGGTGAAGCGCACCACTCCATGCAGAAGTCTTTACCATTGGCTTGTGCCCACCTCACTTGTTTTCTCACATGATGGAGACCCTGCCCACACACGGCATTGCTGTTTCAAAGTCCATATGTCTTGGTGAGTGAATGTAACACTGGCTATAAGATCCTTACACTGCAGTAACCTGAGCACTAGCAAATCCCCTTGTCTTTGTAGAAGCTTTATTAATTTCAAGTGGAATTTTCGGAAAGCCCCCTTAGCACAAGTCAGTGCAGAAGGAAGGGTCCAATTAGGTCTGCAATCGTTCAACCACTGCCGATGCTTAGAATTTGTCTTCCAAGTTCATTTCTTTGCCTAAATAAGGTACTTGAATTAAGAGAGAAAAAAAGCATTTCATACATGCCAGGTAGAAAGTTTTCCCTCTGGCAAAAGCCTTTTTAATTAGTTGTCACAATGGCACCACCCTGCCTGATGTAGGCCTTGTAACAGTGCTAGTGTGAGGTGGAGGTTTTTCAGCCATTGGTTTTGCAATTCTATCATCTGTGTTGAAATAAACACTGACTTTTTCGATTGTTTGTGATTCCCCTTATGAAGAAAAAGGGACAGGAAAAGAAGACAATAGGACAGAAGAGACATGCCCAATGTATAAACAGTCTCAGACTACTAGGTCACTGATGTCTTAAAGGCTACAACTCATTGTGGGTGGCAAAAGAAAGCAATGCTTAGGGAGTCAGCTGCAGCCATCTGTCTCCAAGGAGCAGCTGGTGATGAGATGCTGATATTAATGAAATGGGATTTTCTCTGTACTGTCAACTTACTGCAGCTGGTGTATCCAATTCTGATTCACGCTACCATTATGGCCACTATTCTTGGGAGGCAGCAGATTTTGTTGGTAGTATTGCTAATAGCTGGGACACCTGTGGTCCAAAAAAGGTGTGAAAAGCAGTAGATTCTGAGTAGGCTGTTTTGTGGCTGCATTGCCAGGTGACTGACAGATCCCAGGGCTGAGAGTTTCCTGGACTACTGATTCTTAGTCATCTGGGAGTTGGTGAGTAGGAAATTACATGAGCGATGTTATTCAGATTGGAAAAAAAATATGAAACAGCGTGGTCTGTAGGATTAATAACATACTGGTAGCATGGAAGCGAGCATACAAATAAGACTGTGTCAAATCACTCTGAGAATGGTTGTGTTAAAGCTGCCACTACACCAAACAGCTGGGTCTGGGCTCGTAGATCCAGGAGCTGGTAAGGACATGGGCTCACCAGGCTCTGTGTGTGCACAACAAGCCTTTTTCTGTTAACATTGATGGCTTGAGCTCAGGGGCACCTGAACTCCTGTGATAAATGACAGTTAGTAGGATGACACTGAGGATTCTCTGTAGAGCAAGAGGTGTCTCTTAACAGTAATCCAGATCCCTTGCCCCAGTTTTTAATATATCATGCAAAAAATACCAGATGTACAGTACTCAGCTTTGGCTCTTCTGTATTTCCTATTGCATTTTCTATAAAACAGTGCTGTTGAGGTTTTTATGCCTTCTTCTAATACAAACCCATGCCTAGGCAAAGCAATGCTGGTGCTGGGCTACAGAGTTGCTCTTTCCCAGAAAACAGGCCATTCTTTGAATACTATATAACAGTTTTCATGAGGGATTACCTAAACCTGTGGTCGTGACACTCATCTGACACAAGGTCTTGAATGTTCGAGTCCCATTTGCAAAGCAGGCATCCCTCTGATGAGGTCTCGCCTAGCAACTGTTTTAAGGTACCACCTTAGTACCAGGTTCAGGCAGCCATCTCCAGGAGGTTGGCTCCTCCAGGGCCAAGTGGGAGAATTGCCCAATTTCTGGCTGAGGCATTTGGGCATTTAGCCCTAAGGTCACTTAGCACAGTTTCCTACTGAAGAGGTATTTGGAACAGAGCCTTTGCCTCAGGCTTGAGGAATATATTAAATTGGTGAGAAGGGACCCAGCAGTCTCAGGCAATGCAATGCCCAAGGAATTTGAGGCTTGGTTTCAGGACAGCCTGCCAGTGGTTTGTAAGAGGTTGCTAATTACTATCAATTGCAGTGATTTTTCCAAAGGAAGTGGATTGCAATTGCAAATTCATGTTTGCAGTTTCACATAGACCACAAAGCAGTCGCCTGAGTAAACAGCCTTTGATTCACCACCATCCTTTGCTGGATTCAGACTGCTGATTAGCTCCATACCCTGTTGTCACCCCCCCAGCTATCCACTTTTCACAGGATCAAAGCACAGAAGGGAGAAAGACACAATAGGATAGCTTGTGCAGTGAAGCTGAGATGGAAGGGCAGATTTCTAGTGTGCACAGAGAATCAGGGCCCTTACAATGAAACAGTGCTGGGGGTTGCTGTGCTTTGTGCTGGAGGCCACACTTAGGACTGAGGCAGACAAGAGTCCAGACAGCACAGAGGGGCAGCTGGAGGCGAAAGCAAGCTGTTACACAAATGGTCTGATCTTTTGTGAATGACAGTGGTCATGGAGAGGCTCTGCCTGCACAGTGGCTGGCACTGTTTTGGAAAGGAAAAAGGTGTGGCATCATCAGTTTGTCTGCACCAACCCAAAGGCACCCCTGCATTACAAGCCCTTCCTACACTTCTGGCAAATCCTTTTAAGCTTTCCCCATGCACAGGCTAGAGGACAGAACTGGAACCAAACACGTAACATACTATGGTTAAGGATTCAAAGGTAAATAATTAGTAGATGCCAGCAAGCTACCCAGAAAATCTTTCACACTGAGGCAATTCCACTTCAGAAAGTATAACATCCCTCTGTCAACAATGGTTTCTTTTCATTACAGCCTGCCTTAAGAGCATTGTGGTGTTTTAAATAGCCTAAGCACTATGAGGCCTGGGATCCTGAGAACTACTCAATCATTTTTCTCACAGGTGTCCAGTCTGCTTTCGTTTCCCAGGTCCTTTTCTTTCTGAGCAACAGCTGCCAAGGGATGATCAGATGTCTTGAAGAGATTTCCAGTTCTTTTAAGTAAAAACATTCCTATTTTAAGGTTTTCATGGTCGCTTGATAGTTTTATATTTGGGAACTATTTTCCTTTTCTCTAGAACTTAGTATTTTTCTTAATACAGCACCTTTATGCAAAAGCCAGTTCCAGAGCTGTGTCTACATCCACTGAAATCAATGAAATGCCACTGGGAGCAAGATCAGGCCAAATCATAGCAAAAGGGGTCAAGGCAGAAGACCTGTCTCCTGATGTGACATTGGAAATATGTAGATTCCCAAGACTACAGCTTCAGAGGGGGAGAAAGATTAACTGGAAGAAAACAGAGGAAAAGTAGGGTTCTGTACGCTGGTCACACAGGACACATATTTTCTGTATTTAGTGGGATAAGACAGTCTAAATGTACAGCCTACTGTATTTTTTTAGTGGTATCACAGCCCAAGGCAAAATCAGTACAAAATCTTACCTGATTCTTTTACCACTTTTCTCTACGTCCTGAGCTTCTGATGCTGTTTGTCTCTGTATTCCCTGTTATCATGTCTTATGCAATCTGTTTCTGCAGTTTTGCAACAACAAAGATGTTGTCCCAAATTTTTTTGTTCTTTAATGTGCATAATAGACATTTACAAGAACTGTAAGTATTCGGCTTTTACCCAATTTGCTTTTAGCTAATGCCTTTTTATTTAAAAATCTATTTCACCAACCACCAGCTCATTTTAAGAGAGAAAACAACAATACAGAATGACAGGTGTCTCCATTTTTAAGGGGTCAACTTTGCTTGCATCGAGTATCTTATTCTATAGGGTGTACCACTAAATTTAACCCTTGAGTCTTCAAGAACCATAATTCCCAGAATGTCTTTAAATTGTGGGGTCTTTATGAAAAATTAGTGGGTTCTATTGAAGTATGCAGAATAAAATTTGACACAAATATCTTCTGCAAATGTATCAGACTACATAGAAATAATAAAAATATATATGCACCATCCATATAGAGACTTCTGCAGAGTGGATATTTTCTGCCACCTAACCAGGGCTTACCTCACAATTTTCTTGGGAAATAAACATCTCCCTGATGTTCACTTCGTCTTTACAAAAATACCACGTAAGACAACACTGGATAGAGACTGCAACAGCTGATCAAGATGAGAGTTGTGTCCCGTTTGTGCTTCCAGTATGGAAAGCATGGTGCAGGGTTGGTGTGAGGAGCTGCAGTAGGCAAGAGTGCTTCAGTGAGCAACATGTAAGGATGAGTATCTTCTTAAAAGTTATCTTCTCTTTTTTTAAAATGACCTTTCTGATTCTGTGTAATTGAACGACAAGTAGATAATCAAATGCTGGCCTCAATGTAAATTTGGCAAGGGAACTGGAGTTGCTCCCTGGCAGAACGAAGATGAATGTTGTAAGTGTGGCTTAAAGCTAATGTCTTTTATGGGCAGGGTGAGCATGCAGCCATTCACAGAGTGAGTGAGGACACTGCTACAGAATTCATTACAAGCTAGAGAAAGCAGCACACACTTATTGCAGGGATTGCCATTTTCTGTAAGTTTGTAAAAGTTCAAAATGGCAGGCTCACATAGCTCCTCTCTACACATTATTGCAACATAAAGTATGCCGATACAATTATTTCTTCTTCTAGGTGAGGAAATAGATATGTACAAGCAAAAAGAATGGTCGTGTGGATTTGTTTCTGACTGTTAATATCTGTCTAACTATATATGCAGATTAGGTATTGCCCTTGAAGACCTGGAGAACAGCCAGCATGCCTCTTCCCTGGTAAACTTGATGTAAACAGAGTTATGCATAAGCAGCATTTGTTATTGCAGGGTCTGAGCTTCCAAGTTGCTCAGACCAAGATTTTGCTCTACAGTTTCTTATCTCTGCTTCAGGAAGAGTGGCAGTCTCCTTGGTACCTGCTAAACAGCATGTACCTTGCAGCTCCAAAGTGATCTTTCCTCTAAGACCTTAGAGGAATTTCACCCACACACACATACCCATGACTGTGACAGTGACAGATGGCGGTATCTTTGTGTTTCCAAGCTGCCATTGAAGCCCTCACCTTTTTGTCTCTCTCTGAACCATGTTTGATCAGAGCTGCAAGATTTCCTCTTACCACAGTGGGGTGTGAGTGGTCCTACCCTCCTTTTAAGTTATCATTGTAATGCAAAGATCAATATTCGTAAAATACCAGGGTCGTCTGTGCTATGCCTTGGCAGAGAAAATGGCAGCCTTGCAACACTCTGAGCAGAGCATGCCACTTAGCTGGCAGAATCACCCTCCTGTGTATGGTTCACTTCAGGTTTTGTCATAATGGATTTGGGATATTTGTATTTTTCAGCCTGACATTTAAGTCCAGGTGGCTCAGCGCCTCTTGTACAGTCTTGTGGACTGTGTCTGAAAAACTTCTGCTCTGTCTTGTGCACATACAGGTATCTCTAAAGCCAGTCAGTCACCTGAGCCACCAAGTTTGGGCCCAAAGTGGTCCATGCAGAAGTCTTCATTTTAATCAGGCTTTAAGAAAACAAGGAAAACAAATCTATGGCATTTTGTATTAGATATGTGTGTAGAGAGAAACAAAGGCCCCTCTTTGCCTCATAGGCAGGCTCAAGCTGAATACAAAACAGCCATGGAAATAATACTTGTATGTGTGTAAGGACTGCTTATTTAATGGATGTCAGTAGATGTGAAAATATTTGGTCTAATTCTCCAAAGAGTAATTTGGAAAACTTTAAAACTTTTTGTATGGTATGATCCTTGGTATTCATTAAAGGCATGGTACGCCTCTAAAGGCATTTCTCTAAAAATTATACATGCACCATAATTGATTAGTAGCCATGGACTTGTTGCAGAAAATGAAGCATGCTGAAAGAAGAAACATTTTAAAAGAAACATGTTTCTTCTGCATCTCAGCCAGTATTCCTTCTGTATGTTCTAGACGTTGCAAAGGGTCAGGCTGAACAGTCTGGACTTAAATTCCTGTAATGCATCTCACACAGCTACTTTGCTAATGTGTATTCAATTAAAGAATGAATATTCTAAAATTAACTGTGGCCCCAGGGTTTAGTATTAACAGTATGTTCCCATCTGTGGGTACCCCATGTGGCTTCTGTGTAGGGAAGTGGGGTTTTCTAGAAGAAAACAGTGGATCCACTGTATGGCTGAGGTAGAGGAGAAGCTGGCAAGTCTCACAGCAGTGATAGTCCACACTAGAAAAACTTGCCTGGAAAAGCTAGTTACACAGGCTGTCAATATGTGACTTTGCCACCCCCCCACTGGCATATTTAAAATGATACACCTGCATCCGTATTATGACTTCAATCATTACAACAATGCGTTGTATCAGTACATTTCGGTTTTGGTTTCCATATTTAAATACACTATTAGCATATATTTACCTACGTACACGTATTTTCATCTGGTCCCCTAAAGGAAAAAAATTGTGCAGTCATGCTATACACATCAATCCTTACAATAATTCCTGAACTCGTTAGCTGATTTTAATCAAGCCCAAAAAAGCAGCAGAGATCTCAGACACAATTACTTTCCCACAGATTTCATAAAGACGGATAAGCCAAGTACAGGAAAGACTTCCTGTTATTGCCTGCACGGAGGGGCAGCCTGCAGTTCAGCCTTTATTACAATCAACCTACACAGAAGAGGAACATTATGAATGCTTTTAAATGCAGGAAACATGTCTCTTATAATCCACACCTTATTAGAGAAACTAACCATAAGACATGCAGCAAGAACAAAGTGGGCTCCTTGAGCCCAGCTGCTCATGGCAGCGTATCATACCGTATCCCTACAGAGTAGCCACCCTATCAGTCTAGCAGTATCAACACTATGGGTGCTGCCTTTCTCTAGGCTGGAATAGCTAGAACTGCAGAACTTTCCAGAACAGACAAGCTTTTAACTGCAATTATATTTGTGAAATCGAATTCACAAGGCACTTAAAAGTGCATGTGGTGAGCAGGGTTGGGGTCCAGCTGTTAGAACCAGCAACCACTTAATTTCACTTCAGCAATGAGAGATACCTGGGTTCCTTACCAACTGGAGTACGTGCTTTGCCCAGCAGGACTTGGGAGTTTTTTTTGCGTGGGTTTTTTTTTTTTGTGTGTGTGTGTGTTTTTGTTCTGTTTAGTTTTCTTCATACAGGGAAACTCATTGAAAGTCATCCATTTCATGCACAATGAGAAGTGGCCTTTGGATAGCTGGGAGGAGTCATCGCCTGGTCTAAGTTCCTGACTCAACTCTTGAGTCTTGCCCAGTGCAAATAAGGTATTTGCATGTCCACAAGCAACAAGGAAAGAACATCATTGAGGTTGCAAACTCAAGCACTCAGAATAAGGAAATGCCAAAACTGAGACCTGAGGAAACTCAATTTAGCTGCCCTCGGCTATACGGTGGCGTGTTTTTTAATGAGCTGTACAAATATTAATATACTCTATTCAGTGCTCTGGAGGGTAGAGCCTAAGGAAAGAGAAAGATAATCTGACTCCTTTTCATCCTCCTGGGTCATAGCCACTGAAAAATACACAGTGAGGAACTCACAAACCTTTCTCTTAATACAGAAGTATTTTCTTGCTATGGGCTTTCCAGTCTCAGTCTTTACCATGGTATCTAACAGCTTTGTAAGATTAATTTACCTTTTAAACCCCAATTTAAAGAAGAGCGTTTTATTATTCACAATTTTCTGGTTAGACTTTTGAAATATAGATGTACTGCATCAAAACTACAATTTATCTCTCCACTGGGGAGTTTTCTCAGGTGTAAAACATCCATAAATCCTATTATATTCAGCTGCAGCTTAACACTGATGAAAGCCAAGAAGCCAGATTTTTATTATGACTTCCCAGAAAATGGGGAACATAAAACCAACCAGCTGCAGAGGGTTTGGTCTCAAGGCCAGCTAAGTAAAAGGTGTTCAGGCACTACCACATTCAGCATCAAGGTGCCTGACTTTTGGACCCCTGGCTCTTAGAATAATGCCTAGACCATGAGTGAGATGCCTTGGAATAATACCCCAGAAATCTGTATGTGTAGTCCACAAAGCTGCTTAATGCAGCTACTAGGGGATGCTTAGGACCAGAATTAAGTACCTCATTCAGGGATTTTAAGTCTTCTCCCTCTGTCTGGAAGTGTCCCTTTTTTAAAATGCAGCCACAAGGTCAGTGTTTTAAAGTATGGCTGGAGAAATATCCTTTACCAATCTACTTCCATGTACAGTTCAGCAGTTAGACAACTGGCCTAAGGATGTCAGTGACCTGGATTCAACTCCTTCATGACCACGTGGGAGCAAGGGTGCCAGATCTTGACCTCCTGAACAGTACACACTCACCCACCCCACCAGCAGGAATCTGTCAGGGCCCTCCCTGATGCCACCACTAGGTGTTAATGGCACTGAACAGCCTCACCTGGAACCCCTATGCTCTGCCCATGGACCAGGACTCCATTTAAGCCCAGATCTGGGCCCTTAGTCACTGCCTGAACTATAGAGCAGATGAACATACTTTCAGTTTGGTCTCCTGCCTTGTTTGCTGGATGTATCCATGTTGTAGCCCTATCTCCAGCTGTGGACCTGCCTCCTGCTGCTCCTGACTGTGGATTTCCTGAACAAACTCTGCACCTGATTCACTGCTTTATCTAGTCCAGGACTGTCAATGCACTGTGCTCTGACTGCTCTAGCTGGTGAGGATAGTGCCTGTGCTGTACACACCCCTGGCTCCAGGCCTGTATTCCTTTGAGCAGCAGCAGTCTTGCTCTTGCTGTTCCTTGAAAACGTTGTAGCTTCTTGTCCTTCCCAAATGTGGTATTTTAGTCAGGACGCTTCTCTCTTGTTCTCTAGAGAATACCCTCCAGTGACTAGTCTGGGTGATCTTGCTTATATCCTCCTTATGCCCCTGCTTAATGCATAGTACAGCTTCCCTTGTTCAGTGTTTGCTTCAAGAACTTAAAAAAAAAAAATTTACACTGAGGGTAAACAGTGATGCTTTGTGGCTGTTACAGACCAGGAATGTAACAGGGCTCTGCTCTGGCCAGCTCATCCAACCTCCCCTGCCAGACCACAGCCTCAGGAGCCCTCCAGCCCCAGTGCAACCATGCACCCTGCAGAGCCAACAGAGCTGTCCCGGTAATACGTCACCCCGGGCGTTATCACCTTCCAGTGCTTTAATAGACTCGGTTCTTCCTAGTCTCTATTCAGGGAAGATGTTTTTCACTCCACAGTCTGAGCCTGGCATTTGCGTTTTCACAGACAGTGAATATCGCGTGTCAGGGCAGTCGGTGCTTGGGTGACTGCCATCCGCATTTATTTTTCTCCACAGCACCCAGGTGGTGGAGTTGGTATTCTGTTCCCCAATTCCTACGCCAAGTGGCAGTCACAGGTGCCCTTCACTCTGTGAGAGCTTCCAGCCTGCCCTGCAGGAGGGCCTCCGGCAGACACAGCCCAGCCTGCCCCCTCCATCCCTACCCCACGTTTGCCTCCCCGTGAGGGACGACGAGCAGTCAGCCCAGCCGCCGGTGGCTCTCAGGGGAAGGGAAAGGGCTGCCCTGCGCACCCCTCCCCGGGCCGCTGCCTCACCCGAGGGGCGGCCGCCACCGCCCGGCTCCGACGCCTTCCTCGGAGCCGGCCGGCCGCCCTCCCGCCCTGAGCCCCTCCTCAGCAGCGGGGGAACCGTAACGGAGCCCTCCCGCTTCGCTCCCTCCTCCCTTGGGGCAGGCGAGAGCGGGGAGAGGTCGCCCCTTCCCGCTGCCCCGGGAGGAAGTGACATGGCGGCTGGGAGGGAAGGCAAGGCGAGGGGCGCCTTTTTCTTGCCGGAGCCGCCCGGCGGGTGGAGCCTGGCGGCCCCGCCCGAGCCGGCCGCCTCCCGGCACGGGCAAACTAGTGGCAGTTGGTGGGGCTCGGCTGTCGCCCCGCCGCCCGCTCCCGCCGCCCCACACGCATGCCAAGGCCCGGCGGCGCCAGGTACGTGCTCTTCCCCTGGCGCCCAGCGAGCTCCTCAGGTGCGGGGCCGCCCTTCTCCAGCCGGCGTGGTGCCCCAACACCCCAAAAACAGACCCACCCCAGCCCCGATCCCCAAAACAACCGCTCCCCGTGCCGTAGCGGCGAGGCGAGGGGCCGGCAGCCGCCGGCGGGGTGCGCAGGGCAAGGCAGGGCGCGGCGCGGACAGAAGTTCCCTGATTTATGCGCCGCCGGGTCGGGTCTCCCCGTTCGCCGCCGCCGCCGCTGCCGCCGCCCGGCCCCGTCGGGCCGTTTCTCCCGCGGCCGCCGAGAATTTTCCTGCCGCCCCCCGGCCCCCTTTGTGTGGCGAGCGCGGCCCTCGCCGGGGTTCCCTTGGAAACGGCCCAGCTGCGCCGGCCTTGCCCCGCCGGGCCCCCTCCGCCGGCGGCGGGCGAGGGGCGCTGCCGGCCGGGCCGGGCCGGGCGGGCGGCGGCCCCTTCCACTTTCGGTGTTGCCCTCTCTCGGCGGCGGCGGGGGGGGGGGTGAGGGGGGAGCGGCTGTGGGGCGGGTAGGGCGGTTGCCGTGGAAACGGGCGGGTGCGATCGCTTTTTACTGCCTCCTCCCCGAAGGCGCTTCTCCGTAGCGAGCGGGCGCCGCCTGCCCCGGTCGCGGCGGGGTGTGGGGGGTGTCGGAGGGGACGTGCGAGCGCACGGTCGCGGGTGTCGTGGCGGCTGCTTTTTCCGTGGTACTTATACTTACAAGTCCGTGAGCTGAGGCAGCGTGAGCGGCGGCCGGGCGGAGGAGGGGGAAAGCCTGCCTCCCCGGCGGTGTGTTCGCGTGTTGCAGGAGCGCTGCCTTTCATCTGGCTCTCTCTCTTCGTAAAGATACTTAAGCCGTATTAAATAACGGCCACAAACTGATTTAAGGTGTGCCGACTGATATCGTGTGGTGTAGGGGAAGCTCCAAGGTGATTATTGTTTAACTAAGAAGTAGCCCTTGGTAGCGTTTAGTTCAACAAGTGAGTACTCACTCTTATGCCTGAAAAGACAACGAAGAAAAGAATCTGTTTGAACAGTATCACACGGAGACTTCTGGTCTTTATCTTTGATACGCATTTCGAAGGGTTGTGAGTGTTTCAAGACCATGTGCAAACACCTAAGTATGATGTACCTTATGGAGGTGCTTGTATGGGAGAGAGCAACCTTGCTGCTACATGAAAACTGAAAATGCTTTACAAGAGGTGGAAGGATGCAAGAAACTCTCTCTCTCAAAAAAAAAAAAAAGTCCCCCAAGCATTTCTTTAAAAACAGTGATGCATCCAGCCCAGGAAGTTGTACCAGGCGATTGTAGCCTCAGCTTGTGCGGGCAACCGCTTCACACCAAGAGTGAATTGCAAAAGAATTAAAAGCTGGTGGAGTAGAGAAACTATTGTGGAACAACTTCAGCTGAAATTTGCAACCTTCATTCTTTAACTTCTCATGTGAATGATAAGATTACTGTAAACATAGAGAGGTCTGTTCATAGTGTGCCAGGACTACCTCTGTATAAATACTGACTGTGTAGATCACTAGAATAGTTGATGTGCTGTAAATGTTTGCTGTGAGTTCCTGACCAGCAGCTTTCTCTAGCTGTTTATATCTGATCTAACGCTGTGTTTTTCCAAATACTGTGGATTAAAATGCATTTTGATTCATTTTAAGAATTTGTGTAAATGTTATGCATAGCTTTGCTCTTTCCTATTAATGTTTTGCATAACAATGCCTGAATTAGCTGTACCTACAAATGAAACTTTAACTGGATTTTATGGAAGACAGAGGGCTGGGATTCATAATGGAAGAACGTATCGGGAAGCCTGCAATGAACAGAGAAAGTATTGTAAGCTGCTGATGGATAAAGGTTGCTCTTAAGCAAAGTTTGGTTGTGGGGTTGGCAACAACTTAAATAACAGATTTGAGTAAGTGCTTCACAAGAAGTCATAACTATTATATTTTAGGAGTGGAGAAACTGCATGGAGGGGTCAGCGCCTGCCTAGAGTCGCAGAACAGAGAGCGCTGTGCCCAGAACACGGTAGTTAACTGTGTTTCTTGAACCCAGTAGGCATCGGTTTGGTAGGGGGGCTGTTTTATCAGTAAGTCTTGCTCTGTCCAGCCAAAATCCAGAGTCACTGAAGCAGTGTTCATCTTCTCTCTGGAGCGAGGCGTGCTTTCCTGGAATAATGCTTGTACATTGTTTATGGTTTAATGTGCTTGTTGTACCATAACGGAGAGGAACTTCTCTGGAGGAGAAGGGTTCTCTTGCAGGTGATGGATGAGGATCTTATGACTGTGCTGTGCCCTGCTGAAAAGAGGTGGTTTATTGTTTTCTGTTGTATATCCTGATTTTATTGCTGGAAGGTGAAGACCGCAAGTAATGCCCCTTGAAGTCTCTTCAACACAGAAGACGCTGCCACAGCTGTGCTGAGTTTAGCAAGTTATTATTTTCATGTTGCAGACGTGCAGTTGTGGCCCTTAGAACTTGTATTAGTAATTTGGTCTTAAATTTTAGAGTTGAACGTCCACTGCGTGGTGTAGAAGAATACTTCCCTAACTAATTGCATCACTACTAGTGCTGTTGGTATGTCCCAATAAGGGAGCAGGTGAACAAGAGGGTAACAACGCACTGTAGTAGTGCACTACACTTTAGTGCTTTAGTCAGCAAAAGCTTTTACAACTCTGGGCCTCCCTTATTAAAGAAAAAGTTACATGAGTCAAGGCAAATGTCTCCTCAGGTGTGTTTGATTTAGCTGCACTGAATGCAGTGGGCTTTTTTGTAAGGAAAATAGAAATGTGACTGAGAGCAGTACTCTGTATGCTTTGTTGCATTTCAGGACTGGTACGCGGCAGCTGAGTATGTGTTTTTTCCCCACGTGCTTTTGTCTACAGGGTGGCTTTCCCCAGTGATTCAGTTTCAGGCATTCGGGAAAGCATGCCCACCAATCTGTTGCTTGGTGGTCTTAAGCTCGTTCACATCTGGCTGTGTTGCAAGTACCCTGATCACCTCTGACTAATGCTCGTGTGCTTCTCAGAAACTGCTGACTCACTTCGTTTTTGTGCTTTTCTCTTGTCCTCCTCCAGTGCCTCAGACTGGAGATGTGGTAGGGTCAAGGTAAGGTCAGGGAAAGAGGAAATGGGAATGAATAACTGTGTGTTGTGGCAAGGGTGAAGATGCTGTAAAGACCCCTCTTTGATAATGGGAGAAGATGATGATGGCTGTAATAGATTTCCTGAAAACGAAATATGAAAAGGAAATTAAAAGGTACATACACAAACCATGTATTAGGAACTGGACCGAGCAGTCTAATAACTGTAGTGAGCCCAGAGTTGGGAGAGGCTGGTCCTGCTAGTGGTCTGCTCTTCATTTTGAACTTAAAGATTTTTTTACTTATATACCTCTGTTTTTATCTCCAGCTGTTCTGTCTGTCCTGTTATATTCTGCCACAAAAAGCTTAACACTAAAGTAATTTTCTGCTGCTTGCAGAAGGGCTGACCTAGCTTGGGGTTTCTGCTGTAGCATAAACAACAGGAACAGGGAAAGACAATTAACCAGTTCTAGCCAGGAAAGAAGTCCAAGGTAAAGGTCACTGAGAGAGGGTTTACTTGCCAGAAGGTTAGGAGCTGCAGGCAGAGATAAGCACAGTGATTTCATGTGTATGTGTGACTCTTTATTAATGTCTGAAAAATTTCTGACGTGCACCAGATTTGCTTTTAATCTGATCAACAAAGTTAAATTTCAGTTACATTTTTCCAGCAGGATCCAGGTGAACAAAAAGGTTTGCATGTACAGATTAGGCAAGTTTTTTCACCTGACAGGAAAAGGGGAAGACCTGACATAAAACCTGCTGTTTAAGACAGGGAAAGAACATATTTGGGGAAAATCTATGTGTAGAAATGGCATGTGATTTTTAATTAATTTCAAGTGACAACCACTGTGTGAAAGCTAAACTGTGTCCTGCTTCTCCCTCTGTCCGTGTTATCCCTGTCTTCTTGCATCATAGACTGCCTCCTCTTACCGGTTTTTTCAGCACTTTGGAAACTACCATTGCTACAGATGCTGCTTTGCACTTCTGGAAGGTCTGGAAGCATTCTGTCTGCAGCAGTCTATACCTGCACTTGAATCGTTTATGAGGTTTCCCCCCTTCAAGTCACAGGTGGTTTGTTGAGGGTTAACAAGGCTTTAGTTTATTTTATGGTTCTGAGGATATGTTTAGACAGTGATGAAACTTGCATAGACATTCACATATTCCTCCCCACCTC
The DNA here is from genome assembly GCF_949628215.1 of Phalacrocorax aristotelis. Classification (NCBI taxonomy): domain Eukaryota; kingdom Metazoa; phylum Chordata; class Aves; order Suliformes; family Phalacrocoracidae; genus Phalacrocorax; species Phalacrocorax aristotelis. The sequence continues at coordinate 75,498,099 of NC_134278.1, read as the reverse complement.
CTTTGATCTGGTATTAGTGAAAAATACCATAAAACAATGCAGTAACGTCAGTGTTGCCAGATTAGCAGATGGTAGGCA